>NW_025980882.1:0-5522 GCF_021869965.1 Rhincodon typus | reverse complement strand
AGGGTCTAGGCCCGAAACGTCAGCCTTTCTGTTCCTCTGATGCTGCTTGGCCTGCTGTGTTCATCCAGTCCTACACCAATCCTAGGTCACCTTTTTTTAAAAAAAGCTGTTGCAATTAAGACACAAGAAGTCGCAAAGGTGCAACAGACAGAGCTCATGCAGTTCAAAGCGAGATGATGTAAGGACTGCTTATGGCAGGAAACCTTTGAGCACACAAGTGCAGCTATTAGGGTCAGAATCAGGCAAAGAATCACTAGCATAATTTCGAAATGTATCTGACATTTCATTTCCACTGAGAAAGTAATGATCTTGAATGGCTGTCCAAAAATGATAAAACACTGATGTGGTTACAGGATACAAAACAGGAGTAGGGAGGTAAATACTCCAAATTATTACAGTCAGAACTGGCTATCTGCTAGTATCAACTACAAGGGCGAAGTTTGACACTCATTTAATGGGTGCAGGTGTTGTCACTGTCCAGGAATACAAAGGAGCCCAGCTATAACATAACTCAGGTGGAGGCTGGGTGGACCAGCCCTTGTGGCTAATTCCATGAGGACACAGTGGACTGTAGCAAGCCAATAACCAAGTAGTATTATTGATATTCTATTAATCCAGAGACCCAGGTGATGTTCTGTGGACCTGGGTTCAAATCCCACCATGACTAATGGTGGAATATGAATTCAATAAAAATCTGGAATTGCGACTCTAATGATCATGAATCCATGATCATGAAAAAAAAACCCATCTGGTTCACTAATGTCCTTTAGGGAAAGGAGCTGTCATACTTACCTGGTGTGGCCTACGTGTGACTCCAGACCCACAGCAATGTAGTTGACTCCTAACTGGTTTCTGGGCAATAAGGAATGGGTAATAAATGCTGGCCTAGCCAGCAATGACCACATGCTGTGAATGAATTTTATTTTAAGAAATCTCAGCCACAATGCAACAATTGTCGGCTGAAGTCTCAATTTCCAATGGAGTGTGAGCAGGAAACAACCAATCAGCTGAGTGAGCTCAATTTGAGGCCAATGAGATCTCTGTTTGTTGCCTTGTAAGCCCAGTTTGTGTCATGGACTGCTACCATGACAACTGTGGGCACCAGTGTTCCAAAGGGTTTGCAGTGTTTCTGTGCTCCGGCAGGTTAGTAGAGGCTGGATTTTACAGTTGGGGTTGCCAATTGCACCACTTCAAAACCAGTTGGAGATAGACCGACAGAAAAAATGTCTGCAATAACATGCTGTGAGTGGCATTAGCAACAGTACTGTGAGACTTTTGCCCTGGCACATGGGGCACCCGGAGGATAGTAACCCCGACCATATGCAAAAAGTAAAGAGACACACCTACCAAGGTGATAACACCAACCATATTATGATGTGGTCAGAGTATTATCAGGGTGAACTGAGGCTTTAACAAGCCTCGTTGATCCTTAAGAATTCATTTACATATTTGAGTGAGCAGGCAATTGCAGCATTATAGGGGACAGCTCAGGGGTTGGTGTAAAGGTAGTGATGTGGTCACGCGATCTTTCTTACATGCCCTGCCATCAACAAACACCCCTGGTGGATGCTTTTAAAATGAGCCACATGATTCCTGTAGCGTCGACCTGGGGGAGTATCAGTGGCTCCAATGAGGCACAAGCATGCTAAGCCACTCTTAGCCCACAGCATTTGTCTTACCACACTACTACTCCACTACTGCTCTTGATGTCTATCACTGATCCTGTTCAGTCAGCTGCCACTCATACTGAGCTAGTGCAGGTTGAAGCTGAGCCTCCTAGTCCTGTGCTGGGTCAGGCTGTATGAGTAAGCCATCTGTAGATGCACCGCAGTCTCAGTCAGCAGTCCTTTTACCGGCTTAGCACTGCATAGAAAGATTCATCCATAAGAAAGGCACTAAGGGACTGCACAAAGGTTAATCGTTGAGTGCTATATGCATCGTTGGAAGTGTTGCTGAGTAATGTTGATATGGAGATTGCTTGGCGCGATATTTTATCACCGAATTTTGCCCAAGAGTATGCTCCAAAGATTCATAACAATTGGATAGAAAGATGGGGAAGTGTGTGGCATTCACGACCTGGGTATTACCTTATAGGGAAACTGGAGTAGAATGAGAACTTAAGGACATCTCTTCTGCAGCAATCTTATGCTAGTTTCCTCCTCTTCTTCAATCTGCTCTGATGGCGTCACCCAGCTTCTGTAGTGCTGAAATTCCAGTGCTATGGGGGAGAATGTAGTGGCCAACACGTTTACATAATTGTGACTATGCGATACAGATTCCCCACTCACAGGTGGCAAAGCAGGAGGGTGGACCTGTAAAACGAGGGGTGTGTCATCACTGGTGTGTGCAATGCAGCCCCCTACCCTAAACCGCTCCTGGCCCCAGTGCAATGTTATGAGCGGTAAGGGATGCACTATATGGGCTCATTCCACTGCCACCCAGAATTAATGGACACCCAGCCCTGAGAGTTTACCCTTACCACTCTTTCTCCCCATCCTGCCCAACATGAGCTCTCACCAGGATGTGCCAACTTTGTCCTGGTGAGATCTTGGACTTAGCTGGCTTGCGAGCTGTCTATGTTTGGTCCTTCTCCTAGGTCTGCTGTAGTATCGACAGCCCAACTCTCCTTGTGGCACAGCCAGCAATGAACTACTACTGGCTGCTATTGTGTTACCCAACCTATGAGAAAGTACTTTCTCCTGTACAGGAGCAGAAGGGAGAGTGGGATCACGTTGAGGCTTCAGGAGTCTCACCTGCCAGCCGGAGAGAGATCTGGGATATCGATTTTCAGGAAGGCTGGCCAAACCCAATCAGGCAGTGACAAGTCCACCTCCATGCCTTTCCATGGAATCAAAACCCCAGGAACTGAAATCCCACCAAACGAGAGCTGCTGTTTAATCAGGGACTGGCAGTGCTTGTGCTGTGTGGCACCAATGAGGAGGCTGCAGCCTCCCAAGATCATGGAGGACCTAGGCTTATAGGAATGTCATGTTGGAGGAAGCAAGGAGGATTTCTTGTGACAGTGGTCACTGTGAGAGGGCTGCAGAAGGTTAGTCATAAAGGATTTGCAATGGATTCCCTTCACGATATCCAGTCCCTTGATCATGAATTGAATGGTTTTGATTGAGAAACTTTACCAAAGACATTGTACAATAAGATACGTTACTGCAATTGCATAGAACCTTCATAGTGTATAGGGGTGAATTTGCACCGAGAGTCTTGTGTACAGTTTTGGTCTCCTCACCTAAGAAGGATATGATTTCCATAGCAGTGCAATGGAAGCTCACCAGTCGCTCCCTGCGATAATGAGACTGTTCCATGAGGGGAAATTGAAGAGATTGGGCCTGCATTCCCAAAGTTGAGAACGAGAAGTGATCCATACAGAATCCCGACCGGGATCAACAGGTAGATGGAACAAATGATTCCCCTAGCTTTTTTCTAGTTTTCCATCGAGCTGGAGACATTTAAAACTGGTATGAAGAGGAATTTCTTCACTGAGGGGTTGTTGAATCTTTGAAATTCTCAGCCCCAGAAGGCTGTGAAAGTCGCTGATTATGTTCAAGACAGAAACTGACATAATTCTACGTATTAAAGACATGAACCATATAGGGATAGTGTGGAGGCGCCGGTGTTGGACTGGGGTGGACAAGGTCAGAAATCACATGACACCAGGTTGTAGTCCAACAGGTTTATTTGAAAATGCAAGCATTTGGAGAAAGGAGCTGAGCTCTGAAATCTTGGTTTTCAAATGAACCTGCTGGACTATAACCTGGTATCGTGAGATTTTTGACCATATAGGGATAGTTCAGGAAATGGTGTTGAACTAAAAGATCAGCCATGGTCTAGCTGAACGAGGCCAACCAGCCTATTCCTATTCCTGTTCCATACCCAAGTTCCTAAGTGACAGCTTCAATATAATTTACACAGGGATTGACGGAAACACACTGGGATTCATCTGTCAACACAATTCAGGGTAAAATGTTCAAGCCAGTGTGTCCACTGCCCTCTAGAGTTGCAAACAGTTTCCATTCAATGTCAAAAAAATTCTATTTGCTTTAAATTACTGCTTTTATTATACATCTACTAGATTATTTTAATGCTTTGAAAAGAACAGAATTAAGAAAACTCCAATTATCCTACTTGTACAAAGATCTTCCTTCAGAAAATATGAGAAGTATTTATATTAACTTTCAGCCAGCATATAAATAAAATCAAGACATTGGATAATTATCTTAATGAAAAAAAATCAATAGATGATTTAATTTCAGAGTCTTAGTCTCAGAATGTATGCTTTTCACCTTAGCCTTTCAATAAGTCGACAAGCTGTTTTCTGCTGGCATTTACTTAAGACAATTTCCTTCTTATGGTTTCATCCAACAAATTGAAAGCTGTATGTGCTTGCTTTGCAACTATAAAATGATTTTTAAAAACTCCTACTCACTCTAGATATCTGGGAATCAGCTGCATTGATTTAGAAGACACGAAAATATATTCAATTATTTGGAGTGATGTGGGTGTACCTCTGGTCGGTTTAATATATATTCCTTGCAGATCAAGAAGGTAAAAACAATTTGGCATTTTGATTGAAGGTGTAGAGCTCGATGAACACAGCAGGCCAAACAGCATCAGAGGAGCAGGAAAGCTGACGTTTCGGGCCTAGACCCTTCTTCGGAAATGAAGAATTAATATCAGGTGATTTTTAAATCCTTCAAGGGGCTGGATGAGGGTCAATTTAAAGGCTCATTTGAATAACAATGCACTGCAGCTTCAATCTAGATTTTGTGCTCAAGCTTTTGAATTGTCCCATGCTTGAAGTATGGAATTTCCTTACAGTAACAGCCTATTTCCCAATGAGAACATCCAGTAATCAATTTAAATACAACACTTTAGATGTTTGGAAGAATGGAGGAGCACAAAGTGATCCAAGGACAGAGAGGTTTTTGAATGAGTGCTAAATCAGGAAATTGCTTTGTGGAGGTCCCTCTGGTAAGTATTTCTCAAGCGGTAATTTAGATTAACATTCAGGCTCCAATTTAGAACTTGGAAAGGGCAAGCTGTTAAGAAACTGAATTGGTGGCAGTGATGGTTATCTATCAAACAGTTTAAAGTGGTTGCTTAAATAGATGCTAATTATTGTCGCAGAAAACAGATTTAGCAGTTGCAGCTTGGGTGTGAGCCTCGTGCTCTCTATAAAAGTAGACAGGTTTTATTATCACACAAGTGAGGAAGTACAGAGTGACGGAGAAATAAAATACTTGTGAATGGAGTGCTAAGTCATGAATTTCCGTTCAGAGGCGGAAAGAGGAGCTGCTGTTCCAACCTTTTTCTGCCCTGCAGTAGTTGTTGAGTGTACCTTTGTCTACAGGATTGGAGACTGTAACCTGCTATAACTTTAGCAAACTAAATTCATAACTAATTGACCAATTGAATAAATGAGGTTACAAAGAGATGGAAGGGATGATAAAAACCGAAAGAATTGCAGGTGCTGTAAATCAGGAACAAAAACAGAAGTTGCTGGAAAA
>NW_025980881.1:0-5523 GCF_021869965.1 Rhincodon typus | reverse complement strand
TGGAGACGGGGTGCTGGGGGAGAGGAGGCTGAATGGTCGACTCCTGCTCCTAACTCGAATGTTCACAACACCTTTGGTGTGACTGGGCAATGTTATTTTCTTTGTTGCAGTTGTGGCTAAGCTGTGTTGTAGCTGGAATAACCTGTCTGAATACTGGGCAAGAGAGACGGTTCGCCCATGAGATACTTCAGAACTGAACCTCACAACAGCTTCCTGACTTAGCCCCGGGAGTCAATGATGCAAGATAGAAACACAATCATCAAAACCTCTAAAACACAGATTGTTTCAGTCTCACTGGAACATCATTCCTGACATTCTCCTTTCACCTTACACCCAATGTCCACAAAGTTAAACGTGTGCTGTCCTTCCATGGCCAGCTCTATCTGATGGGAATAAGCTTCTCATTCTCAGATTAACCGCAATTCATCTTCTGTCTAAATTTCTTCATTCCTGCTCCCCCCACCAATACTGCAGTACAGGAGCTGTTTCAGCTCTCCATCTGTCACAGTCTGCAAACCTTCAGTTAAACAAGGAATGACAGGTGTAAACACAGAGCTGGGCACCAACTGCCAACTCCTTCCTCATGCTAAATCCAGACAAGAATCAAAGGACAGGACAGGAAGAAAGCTCAGCAGGAGTGTGATGATGGTGGGGCAGGGAGAATGCGATATGGCTGAGGCAGGGAGGGTAAGATATAGGTGAGGTATGGATGGTGAAGCAGAGAAGGTGGGACATGGATGAGGAAGGAGGGTAGGGCAGTGAGTGTGGAATATGGGTGAGGTAGAGAGGGTGGGACAAGAAGGGTGCAGTATGATGAGGCAGGGAGAGAGGCAGTGACTGAGGCAGAGTTTGTGATTTGGTGATGGGTGAGTCAAAGCCTTTAAATTTGGGATCAATGCATTCATGTTGAGAAGGAGCACCTAGAGGTATGCAATCAGGGCACGTACATGGGGCTAAGGCACAGACCAACCAATTTATTTAATCCATTCATAGATGTGAGCATCACTGGCTGGACTAGCATTTATTACCCATCTTTAACTGCCCTTTGAGAAGGTGATGGTGAGCTGCTGCCCTGAACCACTGCAGTCCACCTGCTGTGGGTTGACCCACAATGTTCTTAGGGAGAGAATTCCAGGATTTTGACCAATGATCAAATTGATCAGGAGAGCAGGGCCAAAGGGCTGAATGGCCTGCTCCTGCCCTATCACTGAGCTGACTCCAAAGTGAAGAATGATGCTTGTCAGCCCGTGATCTGATACCCATCGTGTCCATCATTAATTATTTGCTCTTTAGCGCTTGAACAGAACTTACTTCCTGCAGTTCAGGATGAAACTTGTCTCAAACACAGAACCAGCTGCCAGTAAATGCAGGTCCACACAGTGTGCAGTTTCACCAGACACAACTTATGACTCTCTCAAACAGACAAATGACACTTGAATAACACACACATCAAGCAGAAATTTGCAAACCAAAGTTGTAGAAAAGCAGCACCAACCAAATACAAATCTCAACACGTTTACAGATTGTTACTCAATTTGCAATATCATTTTAAAAGCAATAAAATATCTTGAGTCTCTAGTCATTTTTAGTAGGACATTTGATAATGGTGTTTGCGTCTAGCAGTTTAACCACTACGCGCCCTAACTCTTCCATCAGCGAGGCACTCTTTCCCATAACTGAAGGAACATATGGAGTGTTGTCTGCAGAATCAGACAGTACAGGCCATTCAGCCCCTCTGCCTTGTTCTGGTGCTGTTGCTCTACGCTGGTCTCTTGCCACACTTCATTCACCTAATCACCATATCATTCTAGTCTCTCTCCCACATGTTTATCCAGCTTCCTCTTTAAATGCATTTATACTATTCACTTTGACTACTCCCTGTGGGAGCAAGTTCTATATTGCTCCTACTCTCTGGGTAAAGAGGTTCCTCCTGTATTCCCAATCAGATTGATTGGAGGCTCTCTTATGTCGATAGTCTCCGGTTCTGAATTCTCGCACAAGTGGAAAAAAGTCTTCTTTATGTCAACTTCTCGAAACCTATTAAAAATCTCGAAAACCTTGGCCAGGTCAACCATCAATGCTCTCTTTTCTAAAGAAGAGCCACAGCCTGTTCCAAATATGTCAGTCTTCAGATAAGGAAACTGGGTACACTGCACTGAGTGTGGTCCAGCCAAGATACAGAGAGACCAGAACCGTACACAGTTTTCCAGGTGTGTACTAACACGGATCTAGGTAACAGAACAATGTACAGTGCACCAAGTACGGGCTAAATGAGGAATATGGAGACGGCAACTGTGCACAGTGCTCCGAATGTGGTCTAACTAAGGGATATGGAAACTAGAAACAAAAACAAAAATTGCTGGAGAAACTCAGCAGGTCTGGCAGCATCTATGGGCAGAAGGCACAGTCAGCATTGCAATATCCATCTGCTCTTAATTTCTCACTGGGACCCCAACATAGAACCTGTGTGGTTCAGTTACTGCCAAATAAGTACTGTCCTTCTCTCTCCTGCATTCACTGACCTCCCGAATCGCCCCTGACCGAGACCCAGGAGCAGGAGTAGGTCATTCAGCTCATTGAATCTTCTCCGTCATTCATGAGATCATGTCTGATTTGATGATCCTCAATCCCACAAGCCTTGATTCTCTTACAGATTAAAAATCTGCCTTGAATATAAAAAGAACAATACAGCACAGGAACTGGCCCTTCGGCCCTCTAAGCCTGCGCCAACACATGCCTCTACCTTGACAGTCCTCTGTGGTAAAGAATTTCATTACTCTGAGAGAAATTCCTGCTCATCTCTGCCTAAAATAAAGAACAAAGAACAGTACAGCATAGGAATAGGCCGCTTGGTCCACCAAGCCTATGCCACATATCCTATATCCCTCTTTTTCCTGCCTATTCATGTATCTCTCAAGATGTCTGTTAAATGTTTCTATTCTATCTGTTTCTACAACTTCCTATGGTAGAACATTTCAGGCACCTACCACCCTATGTTTAAAACACTCATATCATAGAATCCCTACAGTGTGGAAACAGGCCCTTTGGCCCAACAAGTCCACACCGACCCTCACATTCAGACTCATCTCCCTATAACCCAACTAATCTACACATCCCTGAACATTATGGGTAATTTAGCATGGCCAATCCCCCTAGCCTGCACATCTTTGGACTGTGTGAGGTAACCGGAGCGTCCGGAGGAAACCCACGCAGACACGGGGGGCATGTGCAAACTCCACACAGACAGTTGCCCGAAGGTGGAATCAAACCCAGGTCCCTGGTGCTGTGAGGCAGCAGTGCTAACCACTGTGCCACCGTGCCACCCTACTTTAAATTTACTCCTTTAAACTTACCCCCTTTTACCTTAAACCTATGTTCCCTAGTAACTAACATCTCTTCCCTGGAGAAAGACTCCAACTATCCATGCCTGTCATAATTTTATCAGGTCACCCCTCAGCTTTCGATATTCAAGTGAAAACAAACCAAGTTTGTCCACTGTGTCCTCATAGCTAATAACCTCCAAACTAGGCAACATCCTGGTAAATTGTTTCTGTAGCTTGTCCTACATCTTCACATCCTTTTGGTAGTGTGGCTACCAGAACTGTACACAATATTCTAAATGTGGCCTAACTAAAATTCTATACAGCTGCAACATGACTTGCCAATTTTTATACACAGTGCCCCAACCAATAAAGGCAAGCATGCCAAATGCCTTCTTGACCACCTTATCCACTTGTGACACCACTTTCAGGGAGCTGTGGGGATTTGTACGTCAAGATCCCTCTGTACGCTGAAGCTATTAGGAGTTTTGCTATTTACTGTATACTTCCTTCCTGCATTAGATGTGGGTGACTTGTTACTGGAGACTATGATAAGATGGCTCTCAGGACCTGGATTCTCCAACAACAGCAAACAACTTCTTTGCATTTAATCTGTCAAGTTCCCAAGAACCTTGTATGCTTCAATAAAGTCACCCAACATTCTCCTAAACTCCAAGGAATACAGGTTCAACTTTCTTAACCTCTCCTCATAAGACAGCCTCTCCATACCTGGAATCAGCCGAGTGAACCTTCTCTGTATTGTCTCTTAACGCGAGTATATCTTTCCCAAATTTGTTCACAGCATCAAAAACAGAAGTTGCTGGAAAAGCTCAGCAGGTCTGGCAGCATCTCTGTGAAGAAAAGATCAGAGCTAGCGTTTCGGGTTTTGTGACCCTTCCTCAGAACATTTCACAGTATTCCAGCTCTGGTCTGACAAGTGTCTTGTATAGTCTGAGCAAAACTTCCCTATGTTTGTTCTCCATTTTGTTTGAAATAAAAGGCCAGCACTCCACTTGCTTACCCTATTACCCACTAAGCTTGGATGCTAGTTTTTGTGATTTATGCATGAGAATCCCCCGCCCCCACAATCCCTGTGTGGCAGTTTTCTGTTGTCTTACTCCATTTAAATAATATTCAGCTCCTTTACTCTTTCTGCAAAAGTGTTTATCATGTATTTCTATATCTTTCATAATACTCAACATTTTCCCAACAACAGGCATTAAGCCACCTGGCCTATTGTTACTTTTATTTGTCCCTTTGCCTTTTTAAATGAAGGTCTAGACCCGAAACGTCAGCCTTCCTGCTCCTCTGATGCTGCTTGGCCTGCTGTGTTCATCCAGCTCTACACCTTGTTATCTCCGATTCTCCAGCATCAGCAGTTCCTACTCTCTCATATTACATCAGCAGTTTTCCAATCATCTGGGATGTTCCAGAATCGTTTACTATCCTAGGATGCATCCCATTGGGTCCAGGGAACTTACTGGCTTTTGGACACCACCACCCCATTAGTTTCCTTATTACTTTTTCTTCAGTGATAATTATTTTATCTCTTCCTATATAACTCTCTTAGGCTCTTAAGTATTTTGTACTTTGGAATAGTACTATGTCCTGTACTGTAAAGACCGATGTAATGTATTTATTCAAGCCCTCTGCCATTTCCTGGTTTTCCATTATCATCTCACTGGCCTACTTCTCTACAGACCAGCTACACACTTAGTCCATTTTCCTTTTCATATATTTACAGAAGGTCTTGCTGTCCATTTTGATATTATTTGGAGGTTGACACTCACTGTTTATTGTATCCCTCTTGTTTTTTTCTTGGTTGTCTTTTTTAAATTGTTCTGAATCCTCTGATTTACTGTCATTTTTCCTGCTTTTAATGTCTTTGTTCTTTCAGTTTGATGCTATTCTTAACTTCTCTGGTTAAGCATGGTTAACCTATTTCTAGAATCCTTCCTCCATACTGGTGTACATCTTTACTGTGAGCCGTGAACTATTTGCTTAAACTTCAACCGTGTTTGCTGCTAAACTCCTTTCTCAGTCCACTTCAGGTAGCTGTGCCCATATTCCTTCATAATTATCTTAATTTGAGTTTAGCACAGATTTTCTAACCCAGTTGCTCCCTCACAAATTGAATACTGGCCACTGTTCAGTAGGCAAGAGGGTCTTATGCACAATAATAATTTACTGCGGTGCCTCACTA
>NW_025980880.1:2401-5523 GCF_021869965.1 Rhincodon typus | reverse complement strand
ACTGTGTCAGTATATCACACAGGAGCAGGATCAGGGTGTCTGACTGTGTCAGTGTAACACACAGGGGCAGGAGCACTGTGTCCTACTCTGTCAGTGTAACACACAGGGGCAGGAGCAGGGTGTCGGACTGTGTCAATGTAACACACAGGGGCGGGAGCAGGGTGTCTGACTGTGTCAGTGTCACACACAGGGGCAGGGGCAGGGTTTCTGTCCGTGTCAGTGAAACACACAGGGGCAGGAGCCGGGAGTCTGACTGACTCAGTGTAACACACAGGGGCAGGGTGTCTGACTGTGTCCATATAACACACAGGATCAGGAGCAGGGTGTCGGACTGTGTCAGTGTAACATACAGGGGCAGGAGAAGGTTGTCTGACTGTGTCAGTGAAACACACAGGGGCAGGAGCAGGGAGTCTGACTGGGTCAGTGTAACACACAGGGGCAGGAGCAGGGTGTCTGACTGTGTCAGTGTAACACACAGGGGCAGGAGCAGGGTGTCTGACTGTCAGTATATTACACAGGGGCAGGAGCAGGGAGTCTGACTGTGTCAGTGTAACATACAGGGGCAGGAGCAGGGTGTCTGACTGTGTCAGTATAACACACAGGGGCAGGAACAGGGTGTCTGACTGTGTCAGTGTAACACACAGGGGCAGGAGCAGGGTGTCTGACTGTGTCAGTGTCACACACAGGATCAAGAGCACGGTGTCTGACTGTGTCAGTGTAACACACAGGGGCAGGAGCAGGGTGTCTGACTGTGTCAGTATAACACACAGCGGCAGGAGCAGGGTGTCTGACTGCGTCAGTGTCACACACAGGGGCTGGTGCACGGTGTCTGACTGGGTCAGTGTCACACACAGGGGCAGGAGGAGGGTGGTGTCTGACTGTGTCAGTGTAACACACAGGGGCAGGTGGAGGGTGTCTGACTGTGTCAGTGTAACACACAGGAGCAGGAGCAGGGAGTCTGACTGTGTCAGTGCAACACACAGGGGCAGGATCAGGGTGTCTGACTGTGTCAGTGTAACACACAGGGGCAGGATCAGGGTGTCTTACTGTGTCAGTGTAACACACAGGGGCAGGAGCACTGTGTCCTACTGTGTCAGTGTAACACACAGGTGCAGGGTGTCTGACTGGGTCAGTGTAACACATAGGGGCAGGAGCAGTGTGTCTGACTGTATCAGTGTAACACACAGGGGCAGGAGCAGGGTGTCTGTCTGTGTCAGTGTAACACACAGGGGCGGAAGCAGGGTGTCTGACTGTGTCAGTGTCACACACAGGGGCAGGAGCAGGGTGTCTGACTGTGTCAGTGTAACACACAGGTGCAGGAGGAGGGAGTCTGACTGTGTCAGTATAACACACAGGGCCAGGAGCAGGGTGTCTGACTGTATCAGTGTAACACACAGATGCAGGAGCAGGGTGTCTGACTGTGTCAGTGTAACACACAGAGGCAGGAGCAGGGTGTCTGACTGTGTCAGTGTAACACACAGGGGCAGGAGCAGGGAGTCTGACTGTGTCAGTGTCACACATAGGGGCAGGAGCAGGGTGTCTGACTGTGTCAGTGTAACACACAGGGGCAGGAGCAGGGAGTCTGACTGTGTCAGTGTCACACATAGGGGCAGGAGCAGGGTGTCTGACTGACTCAGTGTAACACACAGGGGCAGGGTGTCGGACTGTGCCAGTGTAACATACAGGGGCAGGAGCAGGGTGTCTGACTGTGTCAGTGAACACACAGGGGCAGGAGCAGGGTGTCTGACTGTGTCAGTGTAACACACAGGGGCAGGAGCAGGGTGTCTGACTGTGTCAGTGTAACACACAGTGGCAGGAGCAAGGTGTCTGACTGTGTCAGTGTAACACACAAGGGCAGAAGCAGGGTGTCTGACTGTGTCAGTTAACACACAGGTGCAGGAGGAGGGAGTCTGACTGTGTCAGTATAACACACAGGGGCATGAGTAGGGTGTCTGACTGCGTCAGTGTAACACACAGGGGCAGGAGCAGGGTGTCTGACTGTGTCAGTGTAACACACAGCGGCAGGATCAGGGTGTCTGACTGTGTCAGTATATCACACAGGAGCAAGATCAGGGTGTCTTACTGTGTCAGTGTAACACACAGGGGCAGGAGCACTGTGTCCTACTGTGTCAGTGTAACACACAGGTGCGGGGTGTCTGACTGTGTCAATATAACACACAGCAGCAGGGTGTCTGACTGTGTCAGTGTAACACACAGGGGCAGGAGCAGGGTGTCTGTCTGTGTCAGTGTAACACACAGGGGCAGGAGCAGGGTGTCTGTCTGTGTCAGTGTAACACACAGGGGCAGGAGCAGGGTGTCTGACTGTGTCAGTGTAACACACAGGAGCAGGAGCAGGGGTTCTGACTGTGTCAGTGTAACACACAGGGGCAGGAGCAGGGTGTCTGTCTGTGTCAGTGTAACACACAGGAGCAGAAGCAGGATGTCTGACTGTGTCAGTGTAACACACAGGGGCAGGAGCAGGGAGTCTGACTGTGACAGTGTACCACACAGGAGCAGAAGCAGGATGTCTGACTGTGTCAGTGTAACACACAGGGGCAGGAGCAGGGAGTCTGACTGTGTCAGTGTTACACACAGGGGCAGGAGCAGGGTGTCTGACTGTGTCAGTGTTACGCACAGGGGCAGGATCAGGGTGTCTGACTGTGTCAGTGTAACACACAGGGGCTGGGTGTCTGACTGGGTCAGTGTTTCACACAGGGGCAGGAGCAGGGTGTCTGACTGTGTCAGTATAACACACAGGAGCAGAAGCAGGATGTCTGACTGTGTCAGTGTAACACACAGGTGCGGGGTGTCTGACTGGGCCATTGCAACACAGAGGGGCAGGAGCATGGTGTCTGTCTGTGTCGATATAACACACAGAGGCAGGGTATCTGACTGTGTCAGTATAACACACAGGAGCAGGAGCACGGTGTCGAACTGTGTCAGTGTAACAAACAGGAGCAGGGTGTCTGACTGGGTCAGTGTAACACACAGGAGCTGGGTGTCTGACTGGGTCAGTGTAACACACGGGGCTGGGTGTCTGACTGGGTCAGTGTCACACACAGGGTCAGGAGCAGTGTGTCTGACTGTGTTAGTGCAACACACAGGGGCAGGATCAGGGTGTC
>NW_025980880.1:0-2391 GCF_021869965.1 Rhincodon typus | reverse complement strand
ACTGTGTCAGTATATCACACAGGAGCAGGATCAGGGTGTCTGACTGTGTCAGTGTAACACACAGGGGCAGGAGCACTGTGTCCTACTCTGTCAGTGTAACACACAGGGGCAGGAGCAGGGTGTCGGACTGTGTCAATGTAACACACAGGGGCGGGAGCAGGGTGTCTGACTGTGTCAGTGTCACACACAGGGGCAGGGGCAGGGTTTCTGTCCGTGTCAGTGAAACACACAGGGGCAGGAGCCGGGAGTCTGACTGACTCAGTGTAACACACAGGGGCAGGGTGTCTGACTGTGTCCATATAACACACAGGATCAGGAGCAGGGTGTCGGACTGTGTCAGTGTAACATACAGGGGCAGGAGAAGGTTGTCTGACTGTGTCAGTGAAACACACAGGGGCAGGAGCAGGGAGTCTGACTGGGTCAGTGTAACACACAGGGGCAGGAGCAGGGTGTCTGACTGTGTCAGTGTAACACACAGGGGCAGGAGCAGGGTGTCTGACTGTCAGTATATTACACAGGGGCAGGAGCAGGGAGTCTGACTGTGTCAGTGTAACATACAGGGGCAGGAGCAGGGTGTCTGACTGTGTCAGTATAACACACAGGGGCAGGAACAGGGTGTCTGACTGTGTCAGTGTAACACACAGGGGCAGGAGCAGGGTGTCTGACTGTGTCAGTGTCACACACAGGATCAAGAGCACGGTGTCTGACTGTGTCAGTGTAACACACAGGGGCAGGAGCAGGGTGTCTGACTGTGTCAGTATAACACACAGCGGCAGGAGCAGGGTGTCTGACTGCGTCAGTGTCACACACAGGGGCTGGTGCACGGTGTCTGACTGGGTCAGTGTCACACACAGGGGCAGGAGGAGGGTGGTGTCTGACTGTGTCAGTGTAACACACAGGGGCAGGTGGAGGGTGTCTGACTGTGTCAGTGTAACACACAGGAGCAGGAGCAGGGAGTCTGACTGTGTCAGTGCAACACACAGGGGCAGGATCAGGGTGTCTGACTGTGTCAGTGTAACACACAGGGGCAGGATCAGGGTGTCTTACTGTGTCAGTGTAACACACAGGGGCAGGAGCACTGTGTCCTACTGTGTCAGTGTAACACACAGGTGCAGGGTGTCTGACTGGGTCAGTGTAACACATAGGGGCAGGAGCAGTGTGTCTGACTGTATCAGTGTAACACACAGGGGCAGGAGCAGGGTGTCTGTCTGTGTCAGTGTAACACACAGGGGCGGAAGCAGGGTGTCTGACTGTGTCAGTGTCACACACAGGGGCAGGAGCAGGGTGTCTGACTGTGTCAGTGTAACACACAGGTGCAGGAGGAGGGAGTCTGACTGTGTCAGTATAACACACAGGGCCAGGAGCAGGGTGTCTGACTGTATCAGTGTAACACACAGATGCAGGAGCAGGGTGTCTGACTGTGTCAGTGTAACACACAGAGGCAGGAGCAGGGTGTCTGACTGTGTCAGTGTAACACACAGGGGCAGGAGCAGGGAGTCTGACTGTGTCAGTGTCACACATAGGGGCAGGAGCAGGGTGTCTGACTGTGTCAGTGTAACACACAGGGGCAGGAGCAGGGAGTCTGACTGTGTCAGTGTCACACATAGGGGCAGGAGCAGGGTGTCTGACTGACTCAGTGTAACACACAGGGGCAGGGTGTCGGACTGTGCCAGTGTAACATACAGGGGCAGGAGCAGGGTGTCTGACTGTGTCAGTGAACACACAGGGGCAGGAGCAGGGTGTCTGACTGTGTCAGTGTAACACACAGGGGCAGGAGCAGGGTGTCTGACTGTGTCAGTGTAACACACAGTGGCAGGAGCAAGGTGTCTGACTGTGTCAGTGTAACACACAAGGGCAGAAGCAGGGTGTCTGACTGTGTCAGTTAACACACAGGTGCAGGAGGAGGGAGTCTGACTGTGTCAGTATAACACACAGGGGCATGAGTAGGGTGTCTGACTGCGTCAGTGTAACACACAGGGGCAGGAGCAGGGTGTCTGACTGTGTCAGTGTAACACACAGCGGCAGGATCAGGGTGTCTGACTGTGTCAGTATATCACACAGGAGCAAGATCAGGGTGTCTTACTGTGTCAGTGTAACACACAGGGGCAGGAGCACTGTGTCCTACTGTGTCAGTGTAACACACAGGTGCGGGGTGTCTGACTGTGTCAATATAACACACAGCAGCAGGGTGTCTGACTGTGTCAGTGTAACACACAGGGGCAGGAGCAGGGTGTCTGTCTGTGTCAGTGTAACACACAGGGGCAGGAGCAGGGTGTCTGTCTGTGTCAGTGTAACACACAGGGGCAGGAGCAGGGTGTCTGACTGTGTCAGTGTAACACACAGGAGCAGGAGCAGGGGTTCTGACTGTGTCAGTGTAACACACAGGGGCAG
>NW_025980879.1:0-5524 GCF_021869965.1 Rhincodon typus | reverse complement strand
TTGTGTGTACTCCTGCACAGAACCAGTGGACAGAGATTGAGCAGGAGATCCTCATGTTCAACATATTCAGATATTTGGCAAAGCTGCTATTCGTGTTCATGAGTTAATTAAAGAGATTGGTTTGCTGGCCATGTCAATATAATCATCAATTATTTTTACAATGATTGAGGAAGGCAGATTGCCTTATCATCAGAAGACCCCTTTCGAAGTCTGGAATAGACAAGTGCATAGCAGCTCTTCTCTCATGTGACAATTCCATGCAGACTTGAGAATCTTTATCATGTTCTCATTACTCAACCACATGGTGCAAGGAATATTGAAACATAACGTTCAACAACATGAGACCAGGAGCAACCTGTTGTTTCTCAGTCTCATTCCACTCATTGGGAGGAATTCAATGCCTTCCCCTGTGTTTGGTGGTAGTGGGGCAATATTTCATGCTGGACGATAATGGGTGATGACCCCACTGCCTTGTTGTCTACACAACAATTAAGTTCATATCAAGAGGGTTCCTTTCCCGTTGTCAATAGAGGCCCCTAAGTTGATAAATCCCTAGGACATGTAGTTCAACATCCCAGTGTGGAGAAGGGTGTTTTGTGGGGAAAGTTGATGCATTGATCATTTGCTTCCAAAATTCGAAACGTCATAGGTTTTTGAATGATTCCTGCAGTTCTGAAGGTAGCAAATGTCACCCCGCTATTTAAGAGAGTGAGAGAAAAAAAAGGGAGGTACCAACCTGTTAGCTTGACATCAATTATAGGGAAAATAGTAGAATTTATTGTAAAGGATGGGATAAATAGAAACCTGGTTGATAATGATCTGATTGGGCATTGTCAGCAGAGATTGGAAATCATGTTTCACAAGCCTGTTGGTGTTTTGGAGGATGTTACGAACAAAATTGATAAAGGACAGCCTATGTACGTAGTACATTCAAACATTTTGAAGGCTTCGATAATGTCCTACAAAGGAGCCTGGAAAAATCTATTCAAACACATGTAATAGAAAGCAATGTACGGGCATTGATAATAATTGGCTAACAAATAGAAAGCAGAGAGTAGGAATATGTAGATCATTTTAACATCCACAGGCTGTGAGTAGTTGATTGCTAGAGTCTATTCTAAGCATGGCATATATAGAAACTTGGTTGACAATGGTCTGATTGGGCATTCTCAGCATACATGTGTATTGTTTGACAAACCTGTCCACTTCAGTCATATATAAAGGGAAAGGGTGTGGACATTAATGCTTATTTCAGAGAAATCCATTAATTTAAATCAATTTTTCACCTACATTTCTTTCCACTAAATGCTGTACAAAAATATACTGTAAAGGGGACACTGATGCATATCTGAATTCTTTATAATCATGAATTCACCAATGCCGGGTCAAAATCCTGGAAAGCTCTCTCAGTTACAGCACTGAGTGTGTACATACACCACATGGAATGCAGCCGTTCATGAAGATAGCTCTGCAGCACCTTCTTGAGGTAAGTAGTGATGGGCAATGAATGCTGGTCTAACCATTCACTCCCACAGCCGGTTAATGAGAAACAAAAGGGAATACCATTTCTAAAGCTTCCTCAAGATTGCATCTTAATGAGTGGAGATACAAAAATGTTTAGAAAGTGAAATAAGAAAGGTATCTTTGGATTTAAAAATAAAATCCAAAATCTCATTGTCAGGTCAATAACAGACCACATAGAGTCATAAAGTTAAACTCTTATTGAGAACAACTTGGTCCTCACTATAAAACCACTGTCTCTTACCAGGTATGTAGCTGCCAGTAGATGTTGTTGTAGTTGGTCTCCCTGGTGGTGGTGTGGTTACTATGGAGCAGAGAAAACATTTCAACCTGTTACACTGCACCCTGAGGCTCAACAGAATCAAATTGAAAAACACTTTCCTTACGTTAATGTCCTATGTGGCACAAAATTTGCAAAAGTAAGTTATTTCCCACTATATCACAGTGCTCAATAAAATTACAGTCAGTACAACAGTTGTGTAAGACCAAACAGTTGGCATGTCAATTCAAGAGTTTTACTGGCAATGCTGGTTTTCAATCTCCATTGACAACTTCTAACATTAGAAATCTGGAAAAGGAAATGGCAGTGAAATTAGATTGGGACACGGTACAACAAAGTCCTACTGCCTAATTTCACTTTTATTGAGCATTAACTAAAAGATCAGCATAATATTTCACTGCCAGAATGATCTTGTGTCAAATTATGTTCTCAAAGCAGGACTCCACTTTTAATATTAAAGATCAAGGCAGCAGTTACCAACTGTTGCAGAGATAATGGGAACTGCCGATGCTGGAGAATCTGAGACAACAAGGTGTACAGCTGGATGAACACAGCAGGCCAAGCAGCATCAGAGGAGCAGGAAAGCTGACGTTTCGGGTCTAGACCCTTCTTCAGAAATGGAAGAGGGGAAGTGGATTCTGAAAAAAATAGGGAGTCAGTGGGAGGCAGATAGAAGATAAATAAAGGAAAAGATAGGTGGAGAGGAGACAGATAGGTCAAGGAGGTCGGGTTGGAGCCAGTAAAGGTGAGTTTAGGTGGGGAGTTAGGGAGAAGATAGGTTGGTCCAGAGAGTGCAGACAGGTCAAGGAGGTGGGATGAGGCTAGGAGATTGGGGTGGGGTTTGAGGTGGGAGGAGTGGATAGATGGGAGGACAGGTTAGGGAGGCGGGCACAAGCTGGGCTGGTTTTGGGATGCGGTCGGGGGAGGGGAGATTTTGAAGCTTGTGAAATCCACATTGATACCATTGGGCTGCCAAGCGGTTCCCAAGTGAAATATGAGGTGCTGTTCCTGCAACCTTCGGGTGGCATCGTTGTGGCACTGCAGGAGGCCCAGGATGGACGTGTCGTCCAAGGAGTGGGAGGGGGAGTTGAAATGGTTCGCGACTGGGAGGTGCAGTTGTTTGGTGCGAACTGAGCGTAGATGTTCCGCAAAGCGGTCCCCAAGCCTCCGCTTGGTTTCCCCGATGTAGAGGAGGCCACAACGCGAACAGCGGATACAGTATACCATATTAGCAGATATGCAGGTGAACATCTGTTTGATGTGGAAGGTCTTCTTCGGGCCTGGGATGGGGGTGAGGGGAGAGTTGTAGGGGCAGGTGTAGCACTTCCTGCGGTTGCAGGGAAAAGTGCCGGGGGTGGTGGGGCTGGTGGGGAGTGTGGAGCGGACAAGGGAGTCCCGGAGAGAGTGGTCCCTCTGGAAAGCAGATAAGGGTGGGGAGGGAAAAATGTCTTTGGTAGTGGGGTCGGATTGCAGATGGTGGAAGTGTCGGAGTATGATGCATTGGATCCGGAGGTTGGTGGGATGGTACGTGAGGACGAGGGGGATTCTGTTTTGGTTGTTATTGCGGGGACAGGGCGTGAGGGATGAGTTGCGGGAAATGCGGGAGACACGGTCAAGGGCGTTCTCAACCACTGAGGGGGGTAAGTTGCGGTCCTTGAAAAACGAGGACATCTGAGATGTTCGGGAGTGGAATGTATCATCTCGGGAGCAGATGCGGCAGAGGCGAAGGAATTGGGAATAGGGGATGGCATTTTTGCAGGAAGGTGGGTGGGAGGAGGTGTATTCTAGGTAGCTGTGGGAGTCGGTGGGCTTGAAATAGATATCAGTTTCCAGGTGGTTGCCAGAGATGGAAATGGAGAGGTCCAGGAAGGAGAGAGAGGTATCAGAGATGGTCCAGGTGAACTTAAGGTTGGGGTGGAAGGTGTTAGTGAAATGGATAAACTGTTCGAACTCGTCGTGGGAGCACGAGGCAGCGCCGATACAGTCATCGATGTAACGAGGAAGAGGTGGGGGATAAGGCCAGTGTAGCTGCGGAAGAGGGATTGTTCCACGTAACCTACAAAGAGACAGGCATAGCTTGGGCCCATGCGGGTACCCATGGCCACCCCCTTTGTCTGTAGGAAGTGGGAGGAACGGAAGGAGAAGTTGTTAAGGGTGAGGACGAGTTCAGCTAAGCGGATGAGGGTTTCAGTGGAGGGGGACTGGTCAGGCCTGCGGGACAGGAAGAAGCAGAGGGCCTTTAGGGAATGCAAGTATATAGGGACTGGTCGTCCATGGTAAAGATGAGGTGTTGGGGACCAGGGAATCGGAAGTTTTGGAGGAGGTGGAGGGTGTGGGTCATGTCATGGATGTAGGTGGGGAGTTCCTGGACCAAGGGGGAGAAAATGGAGTCGAGATAAGTTCACCTGCACATCTGCTAACGTGGTATACTGTATCCGCTGTTCCAGATGTGGCCTCCTCTACATCGGGGAAACCAAACGGAGGCTTGGGGACCACTTTGCGGAACACCTACGGCGGTTCGCAACAAACAACTGCACCTCCCAGTTGCAAACAATTTCAACTCCCCCGCCCACTCCTTGGACGACATGTCCATCCTGGGCCTCCTGCATTGCCACAACAATGCCACCCGAAGGTTGCAGGAACAGCATCTCATATTTCGCTTGGGAACCCTGCAGCCCAATGGTATCAATGTGGACTTCACAAGCTTCGAAATCTCCCTCCCCCGACCGCATCCCAAAACCAGCCCAGCTCGTACCCGCCTCCCTAACCTGTCCTCCCACATATCCACTCCTCCCACCTCAAGACCCACCCCAATCTCCTACCGACTAGTCTCATCCCGCCCCCTTGACCTGTCTGTCCTCCCTGGACCGACCTATCCCTTCCCTAACTCCCCACCTACACTCACCTTTACTGGCTCCAACCCCGCCTCCTTGACCTGTCGGTTTCCTCTCCACCTATCTTCTCCTTTATCCATCTTCTATCCGCCTCCCCCTTTCTCCCTATTTATTTCAGAATCCCCTTCCCCTCCGCCATTTCTGAAGAAGGGTCTAGACCCAAAACATCAGCTTTCCTGCTCGCATGATGCTGCTTGACCTACTGTGTTCATCCAGCTCTGCACTTTGTTGTCAGCGGTTACCAACAGCACATGGGATTGAACATCTTGAAATAAAGTTCAAAGAAGGAGTCCAGAGACTGACTTGATCTATTAATAAGCTGTACAAGCTTCTCTACAGGAGATAAATACATTTGGTCGCCGAAAATGTGTTATTTAATGAGAATACATTTTACAAAGCAGCATTTCCAGTTGGAGTCGAGTACGCTTAATTCAAATATCAGGGATATGGGTGAGGAGGTTATTTCGCACTACAAAGTGATCCATTAATTCACAACAACTTTTAATACACATCTCTTTTCCACAAAATGCTGTACAAAGATATACTACATATGGGATACCGAAACATTTCTTCAAACGATCTGATCATCAATTTATTATTGCTGTGTCAACATCATGGCATTTGCTCTTTGTGACAGCCCTGTGTGTGTACCCACGCCACATAAATCACAGAAATTCAAGAAGATAGCTCAGCAGCACCTTCTTGATGTCATTTAGGGATGGGCAATAAATGTTGTCTAACCAGCAACACCCACAACCACTTCATCAGAAACAAAAAAGAAGTACAATGTCTCAAGAACTGGCCAGATATTCCATCTAATTGAGTGGCC
>NW_025980878.1:0-5524 GCF_021869965.1 Rhincodon typus | reverse complement strand
ACTATCTCTGGAACAAAAAGGGGATATAAGATAGCTTCAGCAAATAGTGTTAAGGAGAATCCGAAGGGAATCTACAAATACATTCAGGACAAAAAAGGTAACTAGGGAGAGAATAGGACCCCTTAAAGATCAGCCAGGCTACTTATGTGTGGAACCACAGGAAATGGGAGAAAACTAAAGGAGTATTTTGCATCAGTGTTTACTGTAGAGAAGGATATGGAAAATAGAGAATGTGGGGAAATAAATAGCGAGATCTTGAAAAATTACAGAGGAGGAGGTGCTGGACATCTTAAAACACATAAATCCCCAGGACCTAATCAGGTTGTATGCTAGAATTCCGTGGGAAGCTAGGAAAGAGATTGTTGGGCCCCTTGCTGAGATATTTGTGTCATCAATAGCCACAGGCAAGGTGCCAGAAAACTGGAGGATGATAATGCGGTGCTACTATTTAAGAAAGGTGGTAAGGAAAAGCCAGGAGACTATAGACTGGTGAGCCTGACATCTGTGGTGGGCAAGATGTTGGAGGGAATCCTGAGGGATAGGATTTACATGTATTTGGAGAGGCAAGACCTGATTAGGGATAGTCAACATGGCTTTGTGGATGGGAAATCGTGTCTCTCAAACTTGATTGAGTTTTTTGAAGAAGTAACAAAGAGGATTGATGAGGGCAGAGCAGTGGATGTAATCCATATGGACTTCAATAAGACATTCAACAAAGTTCATTGTAGTAGACTGCTTAACAAGGTTGGATCATATGGAATACAGGGAGAACTAGCTATTTGGAAGACAGAAGGTGGTGGTGGAGGGGTACTTTTCAGCCTAGAGGCCTGTGACCAGCAGTGTGCCACAAGAATTGGCACTGGGTCCATTACTTCACGTCATTTATATAAATGATTTGGATGTCAACATAGGAGGTATGGTTAGTTAGTTTGCAGATGGCACCAAAATTGGAGGTGTAGTGGACAGCAAAAGTTACCTCAGAGTACAATGGAATCTTGATCAGATGGGCCAATGGACCAAGGAGGTGGCAGCTGGAGTTTACTTTAGATAAATGTGAGGTGCTGCATTTTGGAAAGGCAAATCAGGGCAGGACTTATAAACTTAATGGTAAGGTCCGGGGGAGTGCTGTTGAACAAAGAGATTTTGGAGTGCAGGTTCATAGTTCCTTGAAAGTAGAGCCACAGATAGGATAGTTTACCTTTATTGGTCAGTGCATTGAGTGTAGGAGTTGGGATGTCATGTTGTGGCTGTACAGGACTATGGTTAGGCCACTTTTGGAATAGTACATGCAATTCTGGTCACCCTGCTATAGGAAGGACATTGTGAAACAGAAAGGTTTTAGAAAAAATTTACGAGGGTGTTGCCAGGGTTGGAGGGTTTGAGCTATAGGGAGAGGCTGAATAGGATGGGGATATTTTCCCTGGAGCATCGGAGGCTGAGGGTGACCTTACAGAGGTTTATTAAATCATGAAGGCCATGGATAGGGTAAATAGACAAGGTCTTTTCCCCAGGGTGGAGGAGTCCAAAACTACAGGGCACAGGTTTAAAGTGAGAGGAGAAAGATTTAAAAGGGAGCTGAGGGACAACTTTTTCATGCAGAGGATGGGGTGTGTATGGAATGAGCTTCCAGAAGATGTGGTGGAGGCTGGTACAATTACAACATTTAAAAGGCATCTGGATGGATATATGAATAGAAAGGGTTTAGAGGCATATGGGCCAAATGCTGGCAAATGGGACTAGATTTATTTAGGATATCTGGTTGGCATGGTTGAGTTGGACTGAAGGGCCTGTGCTCTACGATTATAATATTATAAAATGGTAAATTTAGATAGTGGAAGGACACAACCTCTGAGTTAGCAATTATAGGAGTGATGTGAAAAGGCAATAAGATTAAGAAGAAGCGATATCAGTGTGCAAGTAATTATGTTGCATGAGTTATATTAAAATATATTAATTGTAGCATTTGCCAAGGGAGCACAATATTTACTTTAATAACGTAGTTACATAGCAGAAATTTCAGCCATCATGTTTTTAAGCAATACATATAACAAGTCAGAAGTTAACTCGTTATTTGTGATATAAGGATCTATAAACATATCATGCTTCCTTTGTTCATGTGAAACTATATATTTTTGATATAAAAAAATACAATCAATATTTATTTTCCTTTTTTAGATTTTTACAAAGGTCGCTGCAAATCTGTTCATAGACTAGCTCGATTTCAGCAGCCAAGCATTATTTAAAGTAACATTTCTGCAATTGAGCACAAAACTGTCTTTATTAGTATCCATAAATAGTGATTACTATAACACTAAGTCTTTATAAGTTGCTAATATATGAATGACTCCCCCTTTACAGTTTTGGCCGAATTCCAACATATAATACTAGTTTAATTTGAAAACAAATGAATTTTGGAAATTTTTAAAAAAAATTCTTCAAATGAATAAGTCTCTGAGGAGCAAAATTACAGTCTCAATTTCTTTGTGGGCAAGAAAATTTGCAACATTTGCTTGCTTTTGTTCTTGTGGGCCATCAAGTTAATATTATTCAAGGTTTTTGACAAGCCTGTCGGTGATCATTTTCATTACTCCTCTGAAACTGACAGCAACTTTTGATGTCTGCTTGTGCTGTTAAATGTAGAAATGCAGAGTCTGCTGTCAGCGATTCCATGCTTTTCCATTCAGAAGAACGTTCAGACTACGATAATGTTGATATCACTCAACCAACAAGAACTTACACGTTTCGACTATTAGTTTCACTGTAGAAACATTTATAAGTTACAACTTGTTGAATGAAATATATTACTGCTGAAAAATTTTTCTGACCTTGTATGGCTAATTCTATATTTGTGGAATGCCAAACTTACCCATTCTGAGAAAATAAATTTACATTTTGAAACCCTTCTAAAAGGTTTCTTTAGATTTCATTTTCCAATCCCATATTTCTCTGCAATTTATTGCACTCCAAATAATATTTAGTTAAAAGTGAAGGAGAAACAATTCATTTTATTCCCGGTTTGTTGTCTGAAAATACTAAAATGTGATTGGCTGTGCATCTTACTTCACAGGATCACTGTTGCAAGATATCTGGAGATTGCCTTGGTGTGGTGCTACATTTAAACCAATACAGGAAAGGGGAAATCCATGCTACAGATGTTACTAGATCTTTGTGTTTACCTTTCCATGAAGCAGCATGTGGCGTTGATTCAACAGTTGTAATGGAACTGGTTTCCAATTGAGCCCTGTTCTCGGAACAGTTTCACTCTCACCCTCAATGTCAGGGCCAGTACCACTCGTATCTTTGACATGAAAGATTTTGGTTTCATGTCCCATTCAGGATTTGAGCATTGTATCTAGGGTGGCAATTTAGCGCAATCAAGGCAGGCCTTGCAGCGTAGTTAACACATTTAAATGATTACATAAATTGTTTATTTTCAGATAAAAGCTTTCTGTTAAACACTTGCTGTAAAGTCCAAAATTTACAACAAAGGAAGCAAGCAAGCTGCTTCACTGCCAGAAGATTTCAAATCCTCACATTGCATCACCACATGATGCTCATCAGCTCTGTAATTCAGCAGATGCACCTTCCTCAAATGAACTACGTAGTGCTAAAATCAGTACTTATAACACTTGCTCCCACTATGGAGGAGTCAATTACAATTTGGAAATAAGTTTGTGATGTTTTACATTGAATATAATTCTTATTTGCACCTGAAGAATGTTAATTCTGTGCCTTTCTCACAAATGCTACCAAATCCTTTGAGTATTTCCACCAAATTCTATTTTTATTTCATATTTCTGGTATCCATAGTATTTCGGTTTTACTTTATTCTTAATCTAAAGCGGCCAGAAATGCTCTTTTTTAACATAATATCATGGGATCTGCTAAGATCACCTAAGAGCCAGTTAGCATCTCACTTTAACAATCCATCAGAGTGGTGACAGTGTCAGGTATTGGAGTCTAAACTCAGCATGACCTTTTAATTTGAATGCAAGAGCATTGCGCCACAGTTAACAATTCTTTCCTTGGTAGTTTGTGTCCGGTTGTATATATTTTGTCCTTTAACAAGAATATTGTTCAAATAATTTCATCAACTATCTTGTCTGGGCAAATGCTGGGAAGCCATACGATGTTTAAGTCTCCGGTGCAAGCAAACTTTCTTTTTTTCTTTATTCATTAATGGGTTGAGGTCATCTCTAGCTAGGCAGCATTTATTGCCCACCCCAGAGGGCAGTTAAGAGTCAACCACATTACTGTGGGTCTGGAGTCACATGTAGGCCAGACCAGGTAAGGATGACTATTTCCTTCCCTAACGGACATTAGTGAACCAGATGGATTTTTCCTGATAATGGATTCATGGTCATCATTAGATTCTTAATTCCAGATATTTTATTGAATTCAAATTCCACCATCTACTGTGGTGGGATTTGAACCTGGGCCCCCACGGTATCTGGGTATCTGGATTAACAGTCCAGTGATAATAGCACGAGGCCATCACCTCCCCACCTTCCCCAACTTCTTTTGGATCTTATGAATGTTGAGTGTCACATAGTATCATCTGTTCCTCACACATTGCTGTGAATCATTATGCTGTACTTTGGGCAAATTGATTTCGAAGACATTTTAGGCCAATGCCCACTTGTAGAACATAGCTCGCGTACGTCACAAAATGCTGGGCACTGTTTTGGTGGGTGGGACAAGCCACATCGCATACAAGATTTAGGTGTTTTATTGACCATGATGACACCTGCAATAGTTTCATAGACTCAAGTATCTGAAGATGTTTCTGGCCTGTTACAATTGCTTTAAACTTGTATCATTCTTCTAGCAGTGCATCAATAGTATATTCCTTGGGTTTGTCATGAAGTGCTTTTCAGAAAGAGGTAATGCAATGTAGAGTCTGTGACCTATTCGATAGGTTAGAGTCTGTGACCTATTTGATAGGTCTTTTAGCTAAGTTAGGTTTGGTGAAATCACATTCTGTACTTTAACATTGAAACCTGCCTATGAATGGGCACCTGGCTATTGTTGGTATAATAAAAACATAAAGCTATGTGTTCCAAAGTTAATTTGAAATTCAAATTGATCTTCTAAAAGTTAGAAAACTTTGTCTGGAATTTTGCAGTCGTCACTAGAATTGCTGAAGGTTTTTACTTATTCAGAATCATAGAGGTGTACAGCATGGAATCAGACCCTTTGTCCAACTTGTCCATGCCGACCAGATATTCTGAATTAATCTGGTCCCATTTTCCAGCATTTGGCCCATATCCCACTAAATCCTTCTTATACATATACCCAACCAGATGCCTTTTAAATGTTTCAGAGATAGTAAGAACTGCAGATGCTGGAGAATCTGAGATAACAAGGTGTAGAGCTGGATGAACACAGCAGGCCAAGCAGCATCAGAAGAGCAGGAAGGCTGACGTTTCGGGCCTAGACCGTTCTTCAGAAAAGGGTCTAGGCCCGAATCATCAGCCTTCCAGCTCCTCTGATGCTTCTTGGCCTGCTGTGTTCATCCAGCTCT
>NW_025980877.1:0-5524 GCF_021869965.1 Rhincodon typus | reverse complement strand
CCTTGTTATCTCAGATTCTCCAGCATCTGCAGTTCCTACTATCTCTGATCTTGCAGGATGGAGTGTTTGCAGACTAGCATGTTCCAAGGTTCAGACTCTGGGTGGGGGGAATGTGGTGAAGGTTCTAGCAGCTGCTACAGAGGCTCAGCGTGAAAAACCACAGTCTAATACCAACCTGCCATCGTATACTGACCGACAGCAAATTGTAGAACTCTTTGGGAAACACCCTTGATATGGAATGTATATTGAAAGTATCATGTGTTTCGCAAATTACAGTGCAGTACCTCAGACGTGCTATGTGAAGCAACGTTTAATTTCGTTGCACTTTCTGTAAGATTCAATTTGAAACATTTTGGAATGTGTTTTGCGCATTTTATTAATAAAGCGTGCGTTTTTTTGGAAACAAAAGAATAATTAAACAACACGAAATTTGGCAGTTGTATTTTTCACTTCCTTTTGTTTTTACATGGATGTGGGCGTCACTATCTGGGCCAGCATTTATTGCCCATCCCTGACTGCCCCTTGAACTGGGTGATTTGCTAGGACCGTTTCAGAGGACACATAGAAGTCAACCACATTGCTACATGTATGGAGTCACATGTAGGGCCAGACTGGTAAGGATGGCAGTTTCCTTCCCTAAAGGGCCCAGATGAGTTTCTACATTCTCCCTCCATTGTTCGAAAACAATGGTGAAGTATACATCCAACAGGAAGGGGAAACAGAAAGTGCTGGAGGTAATGAGTAGGTCTGGCAGAATTTGTGCTGAGTAAAACAGTTTCAAAAGTTTCACGTCGATGACATTTGGCCAGGATAGTCTGTTGCTTTACTCCCACCCCGGGCTTCCAGCAATCACAGAACCCTGTTTATGGTTTAATCTGAAGTTATACTGAGTTTTACCAAATTGAGAAAGGCACGATAAATATAAATCTCGAATGCCCGAGGTTGGGCGGCACGGTGGCTCAGTGGTTAGCGCTGCTGCCTCACAGCACCAGGGACCTATGTTCGATTCCACCCTTGGGCGACTGTCTGGGTGGAGTTTGTACATTCTCCCCGTGTCTGCGTGGGTTTCCTCCCACAGTCCAAAGATGTGCAGGTTAGATGGATCGGTCATTCTAAATTGCCCGTAGTGTTCACGATGGGTAGATTAGGTGGATGGGTCTGGGTGGGATACTCTGAGGGTCAGTGTGGACTTGCTGGGCCGAAGGGCCTGTTTCCACACTGTAGAGATTCTATGACTTCTTCTATGATTGTGGTTGCAAGGATTTTGGAATTTGAATGACCACAGTTGTCACTTTACAGCAGCGACTAGCTGTTATACGCTGAGCAATCTTTACCACACTGGACATGTCACATTCTCTCTGTGTGTTGCATGTTCTGTACGCATTAGTGAGGAGCAGGCCCATTCTCACAGTGTACGGGTGATCTGACCCAGAAACCAAAAACTCCATGAATGTTAAAGTCAGATGGGGACAATGACGAGCAGAGCAGAAGTAGCTTCACGCCCTATATTTGCACAGCAACAGTTTTTTGAACAGGCAGGCACTTCATGTAGGTAAACGATCCCAAGATATTGGGACCCAGTCTGATCCTGTCCGGGTATAACTTAGAGCACAAAAACAGAAGTTGCTGGAAAAGCTCAGCAGGTGTGGCAGCATTTGTGAAGCGTTAACGTTTCGGTTCCGGTGACCCTTCCTCAGAACACAGACCCCAAGACGGATCACTGGACCCAAAACGTTAACTCTGATTTTTTCCACAGATGCTGCCAGATCTGCTGAGCTTTACCTGCAAATTCTGTTTTTGTTCCTGATTTCCAGTATCCGCAGTTCTTTCGGATTTTATAATTTAGAGCCCTTTCGCTTCTGGATGTGAATCTCATACACTTCTCTACCCATTTTGCAGGAAGTCTACAATCCGGAGTGTGAGTTTGTCGAGCGGATTCATGAACTGGGCTATAATACTTACGCTTCCAGATCCTACAGGACCGTTCCTAACGCAGGCAGCGCAAGGCGCCGGAACAGCGCCGAGAGACTCTGGTACGTCTCCATCAACGGCAAAGGCCGACCGCGGAGAGGGTTCAAAACCCGCCGGACTCAAAAATCCTCCCTCTTCTTGCCGAGGGTGTTGGACAGCAAAGACCACGAGATGGTCCGATTATTCCACACCAGTTCGAAGTTTCGAGAGAGCCTTTGGAAAAACTCGAGTAAATCCGAGAAGACAAGAGCCGGCCAATAGTGAGAATTCCTGCTGCCATAACTTAAGATATTTTATAATTGTTGGGACTCGCGTTTGAAATAGGACAAAATTTATTTGTAGAATGATATACTTAGCATTACAGGTGGAGACTATTTGTGATATATTAATTAATGTAAATATGTAAATTAGTTTTTATTTGGTCGTTGTCTTCGTGTTGATCATTTCCAATGTCTGATTGGAACTATGTAGGGATTTCTTGTAGTCAGTGATATTTGAAACATGTTCTATTTTTGTATGTCTTTTTTCCATCAGAAGAAAATACAACAGATTAGTGGAGTAGCGCTCTCTAATTATTTCCCCTCATTGCGGACAGAACTCGGGATTACATTTTACCGGTTCCCATTGGGTTCATAACATATTCAAACAGAGCAGGTCACAGAGTGTAGGGAGGAGGGTTCCCCCACCGACTGGGTCAGGGGGAAATCTGAAATCCACTGCCTGTCGTATGCAGATTTGAATACGACTTTCAAAAGGGATTTGGATGAATATTTAAAGGAGAAACAGTTGCAGGGGCATGGGGAAAGATCACGGGATGGTACTAATTAATTGTTTATTCAAAGGGCCACCTGAAAGCAGCCGAAACTGTCCTTACCCGTACAGTATTATTCTCAGTCTAATTAAATTGTAAAGGAATTCAGAAACCTGGCTGGACAATGCACACAAAGGCTTATCTTCGTTTGTTTAGTTTATTTAAATTTCATGAGCACTTACAAAGTTTGATGTACAGAATGGTCCTTGGTTCAGTTCACTTGGGAATATAGGGACATTGGATTTAGGAGCAGGAATGTGCCATTCGGCCCCTGGAGCCAGCTCCAGCATTCAATAAGATCATGGCTGATCTGGTTGCTGTCTCAACTCCACTTTCCAGCCTGACGTCAATAACTCTTGACTCCCATTATCTACCCAAAATTTGTGTAACTCAGTCTTGAATACATTCAATAACGCAGCCTCTCCATCAATAGCGCAAGGGTGGACCAGTCACTTTTAATCTGCCGCACGGAGTTCTATCGAAAGTTAGCAGGGTGAGTTTATAACGGGAATAGATCAGATTTATCATCATACCAAAACAATTCTAATGCAAGGGTGGTCTGTCTCTGTAATTGGAGAAGTATCCCTTCTGGTGATAATGAGGGGATGGTGAATCCCAATATTACAGACCCATTCTTTTTAATATGGAGACCTGGTGATGGGGGAAACACTCAGCTCGTTTATAATTCTCTTCTCGGCTGTAAATACACGTTCCCACGCCGTCCAATAATTCTTACAAAAACCGAAAGAACTGCGGATGCTGTAAATCAGAGACAAAAAGAGGAATTTCTGGAAAAGCTCAGCAGAATTCCTGACTAAGGGTATATGAACCCGAAACGTTCACTCTGACTTCTCTCCACAGATGCTGTCGGACCGACTGAACTTTTCCAGCAATTTCTGTTTTTGTTTTCAATAATCCTTATTGTTCGCCGTCACATAGAACCTTCTAAATAGTACTGATCGCCACTGGCTAGGCCAGAACTTATTATCCAAATCTAATTGCTCAGAGTGCAGCTTAAGAGTCAACCACATTGCTGTGGGTCTAGAGTCACACGTTGGCCAGACCAAGTAAGGATGGCAGTTTCCTTCCCTAAAGGACATTAGTGAACCAGGTGCATGTTCACAACAATCGACAATGGTTACAAGGTTAACATTAGAGCAGCCATTTATTCCCCATTGTGATTGATTTCAAATTTAATCGTCTTCCAGGGAGGGATCTGGACACTAACTGGAAATAATCTGAAATACTAATCCAGTGACATTGATAAAATGTCACCCTGTCCTCTATAACTGACCTGCGTTGACAATTCCTCCTTTAAACTCATGGCAGTCTATCTGAGAAAGCCACCCATTAATGTTGTCACTTTCCAGTATTGTTGTGAGCCAGACTAATATTCTCCATGAGTTTGAACAGAGAAACGAAATGGTTTTTTTTTTCTTTTGAAACTGATCAGAAGCTGACGAGCACGGTGAATAGAAAAACTGCTTTAACATCACTCATTAATACTGAGACATACCCTGCCTGTTCAGGAACCTATCTATATGTTTACATACAGCCGCTCTCACATACATAATCAAAACCCTCATTAGAACCGGTGAACCTTTGGTAGCGTGCAAGGTTTTACATTATTGTGAGCAGCACCTAGAACCAAACAAATGCTGGTAGATAGCTTATTGTGAAGTACCCTGTGTTATTTGACGGTAGCGATGATGTGGAGGTGCCGATGCTGGACTGGAGTGGATAAAGTCAGAAATCACACGACACGATGTTATAGTCCAACAGGTTTAGTTGAAATCACAAGCTTTCTGAGCCTCACTCCTTCCCATAGCTTGTGTTTTTAAATAAACCTGTTGGACTATAACCTAGTGTGGTTGATTTCTGACCTTATTTGACGGTAGGCCTGTATTTGATGACGGAGGCTGGATCCAATTGTTCCACTTTCCTCGTCAGTTTGAAGTTTTGATGGAGCATGAATCGACTTCGGAGTGTTTTTTTTAAATCGCTGACACCTCAGCATCAAAACAGCTTTCCCGCCCAAAAAACCCGTCTTCTCTGTGAGTTATGAACCTGTAACTCTCGCATGATAAGTTTCAAACTATATTTAGAACTTGAACACTTTCTTCCACGTCCTTTATCCACTCCCACACCCTCCGGCTGCTTTCCGCACAGCCAAACCGCTCTCACCCACTCATGGTCTCCATTATCAGCTTCTTTCCTTCCCTGGCTTAACATCCCTTTATCTGCCCAACTCTCTCTCCATCTCTCTCTGGACTCTGTCTCCACCTGTCCACCTACACCATTCCTGTCTTCAACATAAATATCACCCTTTCCTCGCTACTCTCAATCCTGAAGGAGGGTCACTGGATTCGAAACATTGACTCTTTCTCTCTCTACAGATGCTGCCAGACCTGCTGAGTTTCTGCAGCAATGTTTGTTTTTGTTTCAAATTATTATCGGCCTTTCAATTTGCCAAAATAATTTGCCCACTGACTCGGTTGCCGGCGCTGTGCCTCTAATAGACACCGTTTGAAGGTATTTTCCAGAAAAAGTGCAGAAATCTTGGAAGGATTTGGTAGTCAATCTTGGAAAGAGTGAGACAACAAGGTGCAGGGCTGGATGAACACAGCAGGCCAAGCAGCATCATAGGAGCAGAGAGGCTGACGTTTCGGGCCTAGACCCTTCATCAGAAAAGGGGGAGGGGAAGGGGGTTTTGAAATAAATAGGGAGAGAGTGGGAGGCGGA
>NW_025980876.1:0-5524 GCF_021869965.1 Rhincodon typus | reverse complement strand
TCACACACACACTCTCTCACACACTCCCCCACATACTCTCTCACACATTCTCTCACACATTGTCTCTCTCACACACTCTCTCTCTCTCACACTCTCTCTTTCACACACTCTCACACACACTCTCACACACACTCTCTCTCACATGCACTCTCTCTCTCTCACACACTCTCTCTCTCTCACACACTGTCTCTCTCTCATGCACTGTCTCTCGCACACACATACGCTCTCCGGCACACTCTCTTGTGGACACTCTCTCACAGACACGGTCACTCACACTCACACGCACAGAGACATGCACACACACAATCACACAGGCTCACACGAGCACACACAGATCCCCTCACAGAAGTAGCCCTTTGCTGTCCTTTAGTGTGTGCTTTGTCAGGATGTGAGCATCACTCTCTGAGCCAGCATTTGTTGACCATCCCTTATCGAGAGAGGGGGTGTTGAGCTGCTGCCTTGATCTGTTGCAGGGAGGAGGAAGCTGGTGTTATTGAGGGGTGGTGCTGTGGAGGATGAAGGTGGGTGGGTGTTGGCGGGGGGTAGTATGCAGGGGGAGCTAATGCAGGGAGAGCTGCCCCAAACAGCTGTGTTATCCAGCTGCCTCCATGGACAGGATGGCAGCTGCCATGGGGAACTGGGCACTGCACCATCAGGGTGAGCACACCCCCAGCTCTCCATTGCCCCTTCCTCATGACTGAAGGCCTGGAGTCAGGGGGCATGGAGAACTTGCTGCATAATGCAGGGTGCCCCTTCCTCACATGGGGACAGGACGGTGCCAGGCTGGAGGAGGAAGCACACAGAGGCTACACAAATCCCACCCTCACCTCGACCTACCTGTTCTCTCCGCCCCTTGGAGGCTCAGGCTGAGGGACTCTCGCCTCAGCATCGCCGGGCCGTCCAGGCACAGGGTCAACCAACCAAACCCGCAGGTCCTGCTGCCAAGTAAGCACCGTCCATTCCAGCTGTGGTACCAGGAGGCACACAAAGATGTGAGAGGGAGAGAAAGCGAAAAATGTCCTTTTGGTGTTACAGGTGGCATTGTGGTGTCTATGAACTCTTACATTGGCGCAAATGTGTGTGGTTCTATTCCAGCTCTTGTTGGCATCTCTGCATCGCCCCCCACCCCTCTCCCCTGCCCACCCATGATGTCTAATTTCATGTAGGCACAGCAAGGACCATGGAAGATGAACAAGGTGTATACAGGGCAATGGATTCTGCTGGCACCTTTGCCTCTCTTGGTCCAATGTTTTCCCAGGCCTCTGTGTGAAAACTTGTTGGTATTAAATGAAGCAACATCTGGGGCAGGGAGTTGGTCAGCATGGAGGGAGCCAATGCATCCTGATTACCAGGAATTCGGAAGCTCACAGTTTGCGTCCTGTACAGTGCATTGATCTGTGTGTCATTGTTTGGCCCTTTCTTGGGCCTCACGTTGGTGGGTCTTTCAGACCCTCCCCCCACAGTATAAGAGACACTTATACTGCCCACTCTGGGCGTTGTCACAGCTATTTTCTTTCCCAATGTGAACTTTTGATTTCCACCATGATGAAACACAACAGTGATCTCACTTTGGGCAATTGACTCCACCCTGCAGCTCCATGTGTCACTGAGGCCTAAGCATCCAGATCTGCCTCCTGATACCCCTTCCTATGAATATCCTAGGCTTCTCACTTCCTCCAGGTACCCACCAACCCATCCACATGAGCCTGCACTTGCCCACCTTTCCCTTATCCCTGTATATGAGGTGACCATGCCAGGTGTAGTCAGACACTGACACCAGGTTGCTCCTGGTCATGGCCGAACTTGGTTCTCACATTATCCTGTGCCCATCAATTCTACAATACATCCTACCCTTACAAAAATACCTCCTTCACAACTGTCATCCCCGTTCTTCCCAGCCTGCAATCCATAATCCCCACAAATAGGTTCTCAAGTCTCTTCCAACAGCAGGAGCCCTTCTTTGTTCCCCACTCTCCCATCTCCTTTCCATTTAGTTTCTGTACATGGATTCGACAGCTAACTGTGGCCCACTCCCTTGACTGATCTACCTGCTTCACACAAGACGAGAGGCACCCAGTGCCCTGACTGTAACCCCCAATCCTGGCCCTTTGCAGGGCCAAATGGTCTGAGGGCACGAAGGGAAGTCTTCACAGAGAGAAGGTCAGAGATTAAAATGGTTTGGACACGACCACTGTCGCTTCACTTTATTGTGTTTTGTCTGTTTTGGGTGACGGTGCCAAGGTTGGCAGGTGCCAATGCATTGGTGTGTGATGGAACAGCCCCCTTCTCCCATCGCAATGCCACTGGGCCGTGTCGTTCAAGCTGTGAATCATGCACCTCTCCATGTCTGACATTCCACCATGGGGTTGGTCTTCTTCTGTAACCTGTACCGACAATTTTCCCTCTCAAACACCGCGACGCAGTCATCTGGATACCTCTCCGGCGTGGAATAACTGGACGCACAGCCGAAAAGGAAAGGCAGAATTAGACCATCGCAGGACATCAGTGCAGCTGGAGGCCATTCGGCCCATCCAGTCTGCTCCACCATTCAGTCAGATTGTGGCATTTCTGATCATCTCCAAATCCACTGTCCTGCCCTTTCCCCATAACTCTTGATTCCACTCCCTGATTAAAAATCTGTGTCTCCCAGCCTTGAATATACTTAATGACCCAGCTTCGACAGCCCTCTGTGGTACAGAATCCCACTGATTCACTCCCCTCTGAGAGAGAGAAGTTTCTCCTTCTCTCTGTCTGACATGGGTGACCCTTTTCTCTGAGATTACACCCTCTGGTCCCAGACCCTCCCTCACAGGGAAACACCCTCCCTGCATCTCCCCTGTCAACCCCTCCCTCAGAATCTTGTCTGTTTCAATAAGGTCCCCTCTCATTCCTCTAAACCCCAGTGAGTACAGGCCCAACCTACTCTACCCCTCCTCATTAGACAGTCCCTCCATCCTTGGGACCAGCTGAGTGAACCTCCTCTGGGCTGCCTCCAATACCAGCCAATCTTTCCTTCGATAAGGGGCCCAAAAACTATTCACAGGATCCCAGCTGGGGTCTGGCTAGTGCCTTGGTCAGTTGTAGCGACACTTCCCTGTTTCTGTCCTCCAATCCCTTTGGAATAAAGGCCGACAGCCTGTTTGCGTTCCCTATTAGCCACAAATGGTGCCAGGCATGTTTCGACGAACAGGGTCTCCTGTCGCTCCTGCACGTTGATGGAGATCCATTCGGAATACATTCTCCTTGATGTACCTATTCTCCCATTCCCCTTCCTCCACGATGCCCACTTGCTTCCTGAGTAACAAGCCGCAGAGAGTGGGAGAAAGCATTGTTGGCCTCAGAGCCTTGGGTAAGAGCTTGAGGCAGGTGGTTTCCGGTGACTGGGAGGATCCTGGTGGATCCCTGCTCTCAAACTGCCCTGTGCTTGCCCTTCCCCGGATCCAGTCGGGATTGGAGAAGGGAGCAGCAGGGTTTTAAAGCGCAGGCCCCTCCCCTTGGTTGTCCAGGATTGGTCCTGTTTTCATAGATAGCGCAGAAAAGGCCCTTTGGCCCATCAATGTAACTATCACAATCCTAGACAGCAGCTCACCATCAGAAAGAGGGCAATTGAATTGGAGATACATGTTGGCCTGGCCGGGAGCAGCCCAGCAATGGATTGTCTTTTTGGAAGTCAGGTGTGCACAATGTTGAACGTTTTTCAAGGGGAGGTAGATCTAGTCTTTAGGGCTGAAGGGGTCAAAAGGGTAACAGGGAGAAATGGGGGCGGATGTTGGATGATCAGCCATGCTCATATTGAATGGCTGGAAGGGCCGAATGGCCTCGTCCTGCTCCCGGTTGCTCTGTTACTGTGTCCAACTCCAGAAGCCGAGTGTCTGGTTCCCCTGAGCTGCTGACTCTGCCCCAGTAAATTGTCCTGTCCCCTCTGTGTCAGGGGGGTGCGGAGGGAAGAGGGGTCAGTGCTGGGTGGTGATGCCACCTGCAGTCGAGCAGCTTGCCCTCTGACTGGTGCTGCAACGCAGGAGCATGAGGAGAACAGGAACGATGCTGACACTTACCTGTTTCGGCAGGCCACGACAGTGCGGAGGCACTGACAGATTTGGCAGTCAGAATTCCTCCACTTGAAGCCTAAGTTGTGCATGGTCCTGTCAGTGTAGTCCACACAGCGACCTAAAGCCAGAGCAAACTCACTTCAGACATTTCCAGAGGCTGAGAGACCTTCAGTGAGACATGTTTGTGCTGCACCTTAACTTGTGTATGTCTGTATATATTAGCAAGCTGTGTACCTGGTTAGAGATAGTAGGAACTGCAGATGCTGGAGAATCTGAGATAACAAGGTGTAGAGCTGATTCCTGCTCCTCTGATGCTGCTTGGCCTGCTGTGTTCATCCAGCTCTACACCTTGTTATCTCTGTGTACCTGGTTAGTCTGCTCCTATCAGCAGCTCTCTCTCTCTCACTCTCTCTTTGTATAACAGTGTGCTATACCATTTTCAGTGCAACGTATGTGCCTTCAGAAATCCTCAGTCAACCTTTGATTGAGAGGCTAGTCTTTTGAGAACACCATTTTGAGATTGCATTCAACACAACCCACTCATCATCCCCATTATCACCAACCAAGCTTCTCTGTTCTGAGGAAGGGTCACTGGACCTGAAATGTCAACTCTGCTTTCTCTCCACAGATGCTGCCAGACCTACTGTGTTTCTCCAGCACTTTCTGTCTGTGTTTCAGACCCTGAGCCACCTGTAGGTCTTTGATTTTGTTTGTAGAACCTCTCTTCTTCCCCAGCTTCCTGTCAACTATCCCATTGTCTCTATCTCCTGCGCTCTCTCTCTCTCTCTCTCTCTCTCTCTCTGGGCTGTCTCTGTCTGTCTGTCTGTCTCTCTTGCACTCTCTTACTCTCTCTCTCGCTCTCTCTCTCTCTCTCTTTATCCCTCTCTGTCTGGGCTCCCTCTCTTTTTCTCTCTCTCTGGACTCTGCCTGTCTGTATGCCTGTCTGTCTGTCTCTCTCTCTCTCTCTCTTCCTCTCTTTGTCTAAGCTCGCTCGCTCACTGTCTCTCTCTCGCTCTCTCTCTCTCGCTCTCTCTCTCTCTCTATCTGGGCTTTCTCTCTTTTTCTCTCTGTCTCTCTCTCTTTGGCTCTCTCTCTGTCTCTGGGCTCTGTCTTTCTCTCTCTCTCTTTCTCTCGCGCTCTCTCTCTCTCTGTCTCTGTCTGTCTATCTCTCTTTGTCTGTCTATATGTCTTTCTCTCTCTCTCTGCCTCTGGGCTCTCTCTCTGTCTCTCTCTCTCCAGGGCTCTCTGTCTCAAATGATCTGTTCACTTCTTGCCTCCTCCCCACATGCAACATCATCACAAATACCACCATCTGTTCTAAGGAAGGGTCACTGGACTAGAAACTGTCTCCCTCTTCACAGACACTGCCAGAACCTGCTGAGTTTCTCCAGCAATCCCTGTTTGTGTGTCTTCTGCAATGGGGAGCGGCTGGAGCCAATGGTCAGTTCCCTCATCGCTGTCCCCACCAATCTGTT
>NW_025980875.1:0-5525 GCF_021869965.1 Rhincodon typus | reverse complement strand
ATCTCAGATTCTCCAGCATCTGCAGTTCCTACTATCTCCAAAAATCCGAATTAACTTGTTCAGAGATGTTAGTACACATCTCTACAGCAGATGGGACTTGACCCAAGGTCTCCTGATTTAGAGTTAAGGACACTGCCACTGCAGCACAAGTGTCCTGAATCCTGTGTTTAGGCTGCTATACAAAGAAAAGGAAGGCAATAATTATACAGAGATAGTAGGAACTGCCGGTGCTGGAGTCAGAGATAAGTGTGGAGCTGGAGGAACACAGCAGACCGGGCAGAATCAGAGGAGCAGGAAAGCTGATGTTTCGGGTCGGGACCCTTCTTCAGACTCTTCCGTGTGAATACAGACTTTCAGGCTAGCAATGCTCATTGTGGTCACCCTATAACTCACAGTGGGAAAGAGGTGAATATATTATTTGTGTAAAATCATAGTGTTGCACACTGATGGTGCAAGAATCTATTGAACACAGAACAAGGCAGCCCAAACTTAACAGGCCTAGGCGGAAATAACTAGTCTCAACCAGTCATTACATTTGGCCTCAGGATCCCCACTTAATGCTCAAGATCTCACCTCACTACTGAAAATGTGTACGCGGTCCTCTTGATAGGATAAAATTAGGCTTTATTCAAATACTCTCCCCTCACCTGCACCTTAGGCGAAATCTGCTGACATCTCAGCATCCATGAGGCAATGTAGGGCAGGGCACTGAGACTGCCTGCCTCAGCCAAAATCCTTACCTACTCACTGTTCAAGATGGGAGAGAAAGAAAATTAATCTCATTCTAAGGAATGGTTAACATCTGCCCAAAAATTAAATCAGCAAGTGTTTAATAACCCCCTAGTGTTGTCTGAAGATCATAATAACCAGTTTAAAGCAATTATGCTCAGCATATTGTTTCAGAATGACGTTGTAGATATGCTCACTGAGCCGGTGGGTTTGGTTGCAAATGTTTTGTCACCCTGCTAACATCGTCAGTGCACCTCTGGTGAAGCGTTGGTGTTCTGTCCTACTTGTTATTTATATGAGATAACAAGGTGTAGAGCTGGATGAACACAGCAGGCCAAGCAGCATCAGAGGAGCAGGAAAGCTGACGTTTTGGGCCAAGTCCCTTCTTCAGAAAAGTCCTACTATCTCTGTTATTTATATGCCTCGGTTTGCTGGGGTGGTTGGCATCACTTCCAGTTCTGTTTCTCAGTGGTTTGTATATCGGGCCTAGTTAAATGTGCTTGTTGATGGAGTTCTGGTTGGAATGCCAGGCCTCCAGGAATTCCCTGGCGTGTCTCTGTTTGGCTTGTGCTCTTATGGACGTGTTGACCCAGTCGAATTCGTGTCCCTCTTTGACTGTGTGTATTGAGACCAGTGAGAATTGGTCATGTCTCTTGGTAGCAAGTTGGCGTTGGTACCAACATGACAGTATGGCAACCCCATGACAGTATGGTGACAGGGGTGACAGTATGGCAGCTCCCCATGACAGTGTGGTGACCCCATGACGGTGTGGTGACCCCACAACAGTGCGTTGATCCCGTGACAGTTAGTGGCGCTGGAGCAGAGTGGTGAACCCATGGGGTATAATGGCATGATCCTTGGGCAGTGTGGTGACCCCGGGGCAATGGCATGATCCTTGGGCAGTGTGGTGACCCCAGGGCAATGGCATGATCCTTGGGCAGTGTGGTGACCCCGGGGCAATGGCATGATCCTTGGGCAGTGCGGTGACGCTGGGGCAAGGTGACAATCTATTAAATTGCCTGCAATGATCTTATTTAAATGTCTGCTTTTCACCTGTGACCTCCTTCGTGTTGTTTTATTTGCTACCCAATGAGCAGTGAGTTAGTACTTGCCAACATGGAATTGAGAACAGAGTGACTCCTCATCTCTGAATACAAAAGCTAGGGAACAGGATGTAGAGAGGGATAAAAAGGAAACTTATCCTAACAAGAATGATTGAGAGAATATGCTGTAACTGTTCTGTGGTCTGTGTCACGCTAACTAAAAAAATGTATCAATGTGAGGTGAGATGGTATGTGGTGTTGAGAATAAAGTGTAAACATGTTTATCGAGCACAACATATGATTAAGACAATGACCTTTCCATCTAGTTCTTTCATCACAGATGATGCATTCAGAGGAGCTGGCCTTAGGTTTGGGGAGGGACAGAAAATGATAATATCAGTCCAATTTGCAGATGACAAAGCATTCATAACACAGAAGGATTACAGGAACTAGCCGTTAGACATGTTAGAGCAGGCACAATGTCTGGAATGAAAGAACATTGACAAGCCAAAGTAATACACATCTCAAAATCACCAAAAAATATTCAAACATTCATAGAAAGAACAGACCTAGGCGGGGTGCAGCAATTCATGTGAACAGATGGTATAACATTTGCAAATAGGGGATACAACCAAGATATAAGAATAAGGCTGGAAATTTCTGGAGAAACTTAACAGGTCTGGCAGTCTTTGTGGATGGAAAGCAGAGTTAACATTTCTCCTCCAAATTCTGTTTTTGTTTGAGGTTTCCAGCATCTGCGGTTCTTGGTTTTATTGAAGAACGAGGATAACAAGGGAAAGGCCATAATTGATAAGAAGAGGCGATTCCTAGAAGCTGAGTAAACAACTCAAAAAACAATGTTAAAGAACTGGATTTGAAATGTTGTTTTGTACAGAAGTGACAGGTGGGCCTCTCACTGAAGGAGGTGATTTACTTGATAAATAACTTTGAAATATGGGCTTGGAGGAGAAGAGGGCTGGAGAGAAAACATTAAAAAAAAGGAAAAGTGCTGTGGAGTGTCAACGAACAAATAAATTTTATTCAGGATAATGAGGAAAAGACAGAGAAGCAAGGTAGGGCACATCATAAAGGATTTGTAAGAAATGTCACGTATGGAAGATTTCCACAAAGAGGAGGTAGAAGAAAATGAGAATATCAATGTTGATGGCTTGAAAATGAAAGAATTTATTGGCACATGGAAAGGATGGCGGAGGATAGACAGATAGAGCACAAAAACAAACGTTTCGGCCCATCTTAACCATGCTGGCCAGGTTTCCTAAACTGAACTATTCCCATTTGCCTGCATTTAGCCCATATCCCTCTAAACCTTTCCTATCCATGTACCTGTCCAAAAGTCTTTTAGATGTTGCAATTGTACTCACCTCTACCACTTCCTCTGGCAGCTTGTTCCATACACGCTCCACCCTCTGTGTGAAAAAGCTGCCCCTCCGGTCCCTTTTAAATCTCTCCCCGCTCACCTTAAACCTATGCCCTTTAGTTTTGGATTCCCCTACCCTGGGAAAAGACTTTGGCTATTCACCTTATCTACGCCCCTCATGATTATATAAACTTCTTTAAGGTCACCCCTCAGCCTCCTGTGCTCTAGGGAAAAAAGTCTCAGCCTATCCAGCCTTTCCTTATAAGTCAAACCTTCCAGTGTCAGTAATATCCTTGTAAATCTTTTTTGCACCCTTTCCAGTTCAATAATATGGGGATATGGAAAGATGGACCTGCCTTAAATCGTAAATAGAAACATTCTCAGCAAAGTGGGGAGAACGTGTTAAGGAGGCTTCCTCCTTTCAGGATTAATTATTTTTGCTCACGCTCCCCCTCCCGTGGATGTGTCCCTGGTCAGGTTGTGGATTGAACATTTGGGAGATGAGCCATAAGGCAGTAATGGCGTCGGGGAGTGGAGGCTCAGCTGGGAAAATCCTGGGACAAGTGCCATGAGCGTTCAACGCGAGCACCCGTCTGCCTACCCTCCTGATAGCTCCCCATCTTCAATCTGACAGCTGTTCCCCATCTCTATCCTGACAATTCTCACCCAGCCCTAGGTCTGAAAACTTTCACTCTGCTGTAACAACTCTCTCCCATGCATTGCCCCCTCACCCCCAATACACACTCCAACAGTTTTCCCCCTACTCTGTACTCCCCCAACTACACACCCGTCCCTGCCCTTTGCCCTAGGGTCATGGCGATTTTGAAGTGTTAAAATGGGGTCAATGAGTCAATGCTCAGTGAGCCGCAGGCAAGCCCAAGGGCCCTGTCTATCACCAGGATATAGTTGACCATCTGCTGACCAGAATGCACACGAGACTATTTCAAAACAGGAGCATTTGAAGTATTTTGTCTAAAGGTTTTAGTTGTCAGAGGCATCATTCTCCTGATAACTACAAAATGAATATATTCTGTACTTCTCCACAGCAGAACACAACAATCACAAGTAATTGACCGAAACAAAAAATGTGAGAACAAAGTCGGGAGGTAGACAGAACGAGAGAGAAAGTTAATCGAGGCATGGAGGCTCGTGCAGGATGGTGTGAGAAGAATCAGCTATTCCTCTGTATCAAAATTCCTGACAATTTTCAAGAAGCACCACAGAGATTCTGAGAGATAAGTATGAGTTTTATATTATTATATTGTTGATGAAATGCAATAAATGCAGTGTTGACATTTATTTTGAGAGGACTTGAATATAAAAGCAGGGATGTACTACTGAGGCTTTATAAAGCTCTGGTCAGGCCACATTTGGAGCATTGTATGCAGTTTTGGGCCCTATATCTCAGGAAGGATGTACTGGCCCTGGAGCAGGTTCAGAGGAGGTTAATGAGAATGGTCCCAGGAATGGAAAGCTTAACATATGGGGAACGTTTGAGGACTCTGGGACTATACTCATTGGAGTTTAGAAGGATGAGAGGGGATTTAATTGAAACTTACAGAATACTGAATGGCCTGGACAAAGTGGATGTTGGGAAGATGCTTCCATTGGTAGGAGAGTCTAGGACCCGAGGGCACAGCTTTAGAGTAAAGGGAAGACCTTTTAGAACAGAGATAAGGAGAAACTTCTTCAGCCAGAGAGTGGTGAATCTATGGAATTCACTGCCACAGAAGGCTGTGGAGGCCAGATCATTGAGTACATTTAAGACTGAGATAGATTGGTTCTTGATTATCAAAGGATTCAAGGGTTATAGGGAGAAAGCGGAAGAATGGGGTTGAGGAACTTATCAGCCATGATTGAATGGTGGAGCAGACTTGATGGGCCAAATGGCCTAATTTCTGCTCCAATGTCTTATGGTCTTATGGTCTTAAATGGGAAAACCTGATCTAGTTGTTTTGATTTAGGTTTTTGTCAGGCCTTCTGCTTTGCTTAATTATACAGTTCAATGTAGGATACCTGAAACCTAACAGTGGTCATTGAAAAGTACAAAATGACTTCTCAGTGAATACATTTACAAGTCAGTGGGATCTTGTATATTTGCACTGAATCTAATGTTCGCTGTAAATAAATTATTTACTTGAAAGATAACAATTTGGAAATAAAATAAAACTATACAACTGAACTAAATTAGCCTTTTACAAACCAGCCTCACTTCTTACATCTTGGTGTTGAGCTCATATCCTTTCCCAACCCTCTGTTGAGCAACATGGTAGTGAAATTGGAGATAGTAGGAACTGCAGATGCTGGAGAATCCGAGACAACAAGGTGCAGGGCTGGATGAACACAGCAGGCCAAGCAGCATCGTAGGAGCAGAG
>NW_025980874.1:0-5525 GCF_021869965.1 Rhincodon typus | reverse complement strand
AGGGCCTGTACTGCGCTGTAATGTTCTATGTTCTATGTTCTATGTTCGTCTCTTTGTCAATTACTGGCATGTTATTAGTGTCCTCCACTGTGAAGACCGATACAAAATACCTGTTCAATGCCTCGGCCATTTCATCATATCCCATAACTAAATTCCCCTTCTCATGCTCTAAAGGGCCAACATTTACTTTAGCCACTCTTTTTCGTTTTATATATTTATAGAAACTTTTGCTATCTGTCTTTATATTCTGTGCTAGTTTTTTCTCATGTTCTATCTTACTTTTCTTTATAGCTCTTTTTGTGGCTTTCTGTTGACCTTTAAAGTTTTCCCAATCTTCTAGTTTAATGCTGTTTTTGGCCACTTTGTATGCCTTTTCTTTCAATTTGATAGCCTCCCTTATTTCTTTAGACACCCATGGCAGATTACCCCTTTTCTTACAGTCCTTCCTTTTCACTGGAATATACTTTTGCTGAGCACTTTGAAAAATTGCTTTGAAAGTCCTCCACTGCTCGTCAACTGTCCCACCATAAAATCTTTGTTTCCAGTCTACTTTAGCCAAGTCCTTCCTCATTCTATTGTAGTTCCCCTTGTTCAAGCACAGGACCCTGGTATTGGATTTTGTCTTCACACTCTCCATCTGTATTCTAAATTCAACCATACTGTGATCACTCCTTCCAAGAGGATCCCTAACTATGAGATCATTAATTACTCCTGTCTCATTACACAGGACCAGATCTAGGATAGCTTGCTCCCTCGTCGGTTCCATTACATACTGTTCAAGAAAACTATCACGGATACACTCAACGAACTCCTCCTCAAGGCTACCCTGACCAAGCTCGTTTGACCAATCTACATGTAGGTTAAAATCCCCCATGATAATTGCCGTACCATTTTTACAGGCATTAGTTATTTCTTTGTTTATTGCCCGCCCCAATGTGATGTTATTATTTGGTGGCCTATAGACTACACCTATCAGTGACTTCTTCCTCTTAGAATTTCTAATTTCCACCCAAATTGATTCAACCTCATTCTCCATAGAACCTATATCATCTCTCAGCACCACCCTGATGTTGTCCTTGAATATCAGAGCTACACCACCTCCCTTACTTTCCTGTCTGTCCTTCCGAATAGTCTGGTACCCTTGGATATTTAACTCCCAGTCGTGACCATCCTGTAACCATGTCTCCGTAATGGCTACCAAATCATATTCATTCGCAATGATTTGTTCCGTTAACTCATCAACCTTGTTACGAATGCTACGAGCATTCAGGTAAAGTGCCTTTATGCTAGCTTTCTTACCCTCATGATTTCCAACATCTCTAATAATATCTCCTGAGTTATCCTTCCTTTTTGCTTCTTTCAGAGTCTGCCTTGAACTTAAACCGTCCTGCACACATGCTAACCTGCTGCTTATCTTTTTATTTACCATCATACTCCCTGTCGTTTTCCCTTTCCCTTCCCCCCAACTCACTAGTTTAAAGTCCTAGTGACCACCCTATTTATCCTTTTCGCAAGAACACTGGTTCCAGATCGGTTCAGGTGGAGACCGTCCCATCAGTACAGATCCCTCCGGTTCCAAAACTGATGCCAATGCCCCATGAAATGGAACCCCTCTTTCCCACACCACTCCCTTAGCCACGTGTTTACTTCCCTAATTTTCTTATCCCTAAGCCAATTTGCACGTGGCTCGGGCAGTAATCCTGAGATTATGACCCTCGAGGACCTGTTCCTTAATTTCGTTCCTCGTGCTTGATAATCCCCAAACAGGTCCTCCATCCTAGCCTTGCCTATGTTGTTAGTCCCAACATGGACCACAACAACTGGATCCTCCCCCTCCCGCTCCAATATCCTTTCAAGCCGGTCAGAGATGTCCTGCACCCTGGCACCGGGCAGGCAACACACCATGCAGGACTCCCGATCCGGCTTGCAAAGGATACTATCTATCCCCCTAACTATAGAATCCCCTATAACTACCACTTGTCTTTTTGCTCCCCCCTCTTGAATGGCCTTCTGCACCATGGTGCCGTGGTGAGCTGGCTCATCCTCCCCGCAGCCCTTTTCCTCATCCACACAGGGAGCAAGTATCTCGTACCTGTTGGATAAGGTCAAAAGCTGAGGCTCCTCCACTCCTGAACTCAGGATCCCCCTACCTGCCTCACTTGCAGTCACACCCTTGTCCCTGATCACTAACTGAATTTGAATTACTTAACCTACCAGGTGTGACTGCCTCCTGAAATAAAGCATCCAGGTAACTCTCCCCCTCCCGGATGTGCTGCAGTGTTTGAAGCTCAGATTCCAGATCTTCAACTCTGAGCCGGAGTTCTTCCAGCAACCAACACTTGCTGCAGATGTGGTCACTGCCATTCACAATGGGATCAGCCAGCTCCCACATCATACAGCTGCAGCACATCACCTGCCCAGCCATCTCTACTTAGTTCATTACTTTATTACTTTATATCAATTTATGAGTTAAATACTTTCTAATACTTCTCTGCTATGGTCCTTTCAAATAACCAATTAACAGATAAATAAAAAAAGAAAGTAAATTTTTAACCAATTACACGATACAGAAGAAATAGGAAAAGTATAAAAAACCTTACCTTCCCAACACACCACAGAGTCCTTTTTTTTCCCATGCTAACCATCCCTGATCAATCTCTGACACTTCACATATTTACTAATCGTGTCCCTCAGAATTTTTTTCAATCATTTCCCTACCACTGCCATCAGACTAACTGGTCTGCAATTACCTGGCCTATCCCTGCTGTCCATCTTGAATAAAGGAACCACTTTGGGGATCTTCCAGTCATCTGCCACTTCACCCCTGCCTGGTGAATGAAGTATTAAATATTTCCACCAGGGTCCCAGCAATCTCCTCCCATAGTAACCTGAGATAGAACGCCTCAGGCCCTGGGGATGTATGCCTGCTAAACCACCAAATAGCTCCTCTTTACTCATCTTAACATCTTTGAAAGCCTCACCATCCCAACTGAAATCCCCAGCTCCAATGTCTTCCACTTCTATGAATACAGATGAAAAATATTCATTTAACACTTCACCCATGGCCACTGGCTCCATACGCAGGTTGCCCCTTTGGTCTCGAATAAATCCCAATTTTTCCCTGTTAATGCTCTTAACATACTCTTAAAAAGATTTGGGGTTTTGCTTGTTCCTTTCTGTCAAAGATGTTTTGTGGCCTCCCTTTGCCTTCTAATTTCCTTTTTAAACAAACTCCCACATTCTCTATTCTCTCAAAGGGCCTCCCCTGTACCTGACAAATGTTTCCTTCTTTTTCCTTATCAAACTCTCAATATCCCTTGACATCCAGGGTTCCCTGAACTTACTGCCCTTGCCCTTCACTCTTAGAGGAACACACTGCCCCTGAATTCTCACTAAATTAATTGTAAAACAATCCCACTCTATAGACATACCTGCAAGTCGATGCTCCCAGCCTGTTTGCCAGGTCCTGTCTCATGATATTGGAATCAGCCTTCACCCAGTTTAGACCCTTAACTTCTGCACTATCCTTATCCCTCTCCATGATGACTTACAGAGTTATGGTCACCACCCCCAAAAGGCTCATGCACTCAAACTTCAACACTTGACCAGCTTCATTCCCTAGGATTAGCTCTAGCACTGCTCCATCTCCAGTTGGACTATCTACGTACTGGCACAAAAAGCTCTCCCAGATGCATTTTAAAAATTCCACCCCGTCTCATCCTTTCACACTGAGGCTAATATTCTAACTGTATTCCTCTTTGTGATTTGCCGACATATCTGCTCCTCTACCTCCCTCAGACTGTTGGAAACCTGTACTATAACCCCAGCCCAACCCAGATGGACTGATTTAAATAACTTTTTAACACATCCTCCGTCATTACTGTAGTGATGGTCACCTTTATCAATAATGCAATGCTCCTGCCTCTCTTACATGTCCCACGCCCTGTGCCTCCTCCCCTCCCCACGCCTGAAGCTTCTACACCCTGGAATGTTGAGCTTCCAGTCCTGTCCTTCCTTCGACCATGTTTCAGTGATTGCAACAATATTGTATTCCCACATGCTCATCAACACTGAGTTTATCTGCCTACCAGTCAGGCTCCTTGTATTAAAGTAGATACAATTTGGCTTTCTGGTCCTCCCATGTGCCTTGTCCTGCCCATGTAATCCCTGCCTGCTGAACAGTCCTAATCTTCCTTTTATATCTGACTGGACCTTGCTACAGACTTTACATCCAATTCGTGTCACATTACCCCCATCCAAATCAGTTTAACACCTCCCCAACAGCATGAGCAAACCTCCAACAAGGATATTGGAACCATTCTGGTTCAGATGCATCCTGTCCAGCTTGTACAGGTCCCACTGACCCCCGAAACTGTCCCAATGATCCAACAATCCTAAAGCCCTCCCTCCTACACAATCCCTTTAGTCACATGTTCATCTTCATATTCCTATACTCAGTAGCGCAAGGCACTGGAAGTAATTACAATCTTGGTAGTCTTCCTCTTTAATCTACCTCCTAACTCTATCTACTTCCCAACTCTATCTATGCATCTCAACATTTTAGAGACTTCTATCAAGTCTACCCTCAGCCTGTGCCATTCCAGAGAAAACAACGCGAGTTTTTCTAGCCTCTCCTTATAGTTCATACCCTTGAATCCAGGCAGCATCCTGGTAAACCTCTTCTGCACCTTCTTCAAAGCCTCCACATCCTTCCTGTAATGTGGCGACCAGAATTGAATGCATGATTCTAAATGTGGCCTAACAAATGTGGCCTTATAAAGCTGCAACATGACATCCAGGTACATAATTCTTTGAAGTTTGTGTCACGGGTAGACAGGATGGTTAAGAAGGCAGTTACCATGTTTGCCTTCATTGCTCAAGCCTTTCAGTAAAGGTATTTTAGGGTCTGAACTCTCCCATGTCCTAGCCCCCTACCCCACACAAAAGGCCTTGTTATCGCATAGCCTGCCATTACACACCCTCTATTGTTAGTCACTAATAGTCCCCATTAACAGCTATTCACCCTCCCAGCCTGATCGTTATCAACTCCTTTGTCTGTCCAACTGCTCGTCTCTCTCAGACAGGCCAAGCAGCATCATAGGAGCAGCCTGCTGTGTTCATCCAGCCCTGCACCTTGTTGTCTCGGATTCTCCAGCATCTGCAGTTCCTACCATCTCTGCTCGTCTCTCTTTTTGGGCACTATCCTCACCTTTTGTTTACTCCTTACCCCCTCCCCCCGCCATATCTTCTGCACATAAACCAGCATTTTCCCGAGCTACCATCAGTTCTGAGGAAGGGTCACTCGACCTGAAACATTAACTCTGATTTCTCTTCACAGATGCTGCCAGACCTGCTGAGCTAGAACATAGAACAGTATAGCACAGTACAGGCCCTTCGGCCCACGATGTTGTGCCGAACTTTTACCCAAAACCTAAGGTCTATCTAACGTCCACCGCGACCTTATACTATCATCCATATGAACATAGAACATAGAACATAGAACATTACAGCGCAGTACAGGCCCT
>NW_025980873.1:0-5526 GCF_021869965.1 Rhincodon typus | reverse complement strand
GGTCTAGGCCCGAAACGTCAGCCTCTCTGCTCCTATGATGCTGCTTGGCCTGCTGTGTTCATCCAGCCCTGCACCTTGTTGTCCCAAAATTTAGTACACTGTTAGTTGTAGATATCTTCAAATCAATCTGTCAAGTGATGTTGTTTGGCTCCTCTTGGGACAGGTGAGACTTACCCCAAGCCTCCTGTTTCAGAGATAGGGACGTTATGACGGCAGTATAAGAAGCTTCTCTTAGCTCAAGTATATGATGGTCTGTTGGAGCAATTCTCCAGTTGTTACTACGGCTGAACTAAATAGCAGTATCTCAGAGAAGGTGGGTGGATTCAAACTTCGCTCTTAGAACTTAAACACATGACGTAGGCTCACACTCCATTAGAGTACTCCGTGAATGCAGCAATGCCCCAGATGCTGTCTTTCAAAGCTTCATCTGCCCTTAGGTGGATGTACAACCAAAAATCTAACTTCAGGACTCTTTGGGCTATGACAGAAAACCAACTAAAAACAAAGATACTGGGCCATATGTTCATCTTTTGAGGTAGAGGTTAGAAGATTTACTGACACACAATCCAGCCCCCTGTGCAGCAGTGACTGCCAATGCTATTTTCACCATGACATGGCAGCCATGTCCTAGATTTTTGCCTGCTATCAGGTACAATCAGGTTAAAAGGCCTACTCCACTCATTGAGACAATGGCTCAGTTCTGGAGAGGAATGTAAGGCCCTGCTTATCCCCAGTCCCATACAGCCCAATTGGGCAGCACGGAGACTTAATGGTTCGCACTGCTGTTTCAACGCCTTGGTCCCGGATTTGATTCTAGGCATGAGTCACTGTCCGTGTGGAGGTTATACGTTCTTCATATGTCTGTGTAGGTTTCTGATGAGTGCCTTGGCTTCTTCCCACTGTCCAAAGATGTGCAGGTTAGCTGGATTGGCCATGGTAAAAAAAATTGTCCGTAGCGTTCGGGGATGTGTAGGCTAGATGGATTAGCCATGTTAAATGTGGAGTTAGAGGTGTGCTCAGGGGGCTGGGAATGTTGGGATGTTCTTCAAAAGTTCAGTATGGATTGATGGGCCGAATGGCCTCTTTCCACGTAATAAGAGATTCTATCCTAAATTCATCAAAATCACTATAATCAGAATTTGCAAGTTGTATACATTTTGGGAAATCTTTGAAAGATTCAAATCTGTCAAATAAACATTACTGTATTCAAAACCATCTTCCTCTTCAAAAAGCTCATAAGATCTGTTAAAATAAAATGAGCAGTTCCACAATTGTGTCAAAGACATTGGATCAACAGATCTTCTCTCCCACCTAACCATACTTCCCACCTCACTGACCAATCCCCATCACTCCCTACCTGCACTCACCTGTCACCATCCCACCTCCCTTCCCCAGCCCCACCCCTCCTCTATTTATTTCTGAGCTCCGTTCTTTCCACCCCCTTTTCTGAAAAAGGGTCCCCACCTGAAACATCAATTTTCCTGCTCCTCTGATGCTGCCTGGCCTGCTGTGTTATCTCTTGACTCCAGTATCTGCAGTTCTCACTATCTCGGAGTCTATCGTTGCTGCCTTGTCCCATTATCCCATGCTGATTAAAATTGCTGGAGATGGGAATGGCAATGGGAATGGGAATCCTCAATTTAGGTCCTGTCCACAATTTTATGCTTTGATCAGCACACTTTGACTATGCTTTATAATAAGGAAATCCACCTCATTATATCATTTATCAACTAGGATGTCTTCTGAGTGAATGAAGTATCACTCTACTGTCACTTATTGGCATTGATACATCTAGAGTGAAATGTATTGAAGGTAGAAAATTATTGTCTATTCTTTATCTATGTATAGAGTTTTAGGAATATCTTGCTGACCCTATTAATCACTAGAAGCAAAGGTCCTCAAGTTAATCAATTCTGACAGAGAAAGCGTTGTGATTAGACTGGAATACTTTTGTTTTTGGCGATTTTGGCCTTTGTCAGGTGCTAACATTGGCAATCGTTGTCCAGAGGTGAAAATTTTTCACACTTAAAGCAAGAACAAGAATGTCACATGAACAGGCACAAGATTGACCTTGTGCTTACCACGCAAGTTATTACAATTGAAAATTGTTGTGCTGAAACGAGAGTATTTGTTTTGTAAATAAATTAATTTCATAGATACTTGGTCTGTGGCTAAATTTTTTTTGGTTTTGGGATGGTTGCTTTAGAACGAACTGTTGGGAATTTTAACTGTTGTAAATAAGTTGTAAATATTACTGACGGTAATAAGTGAAGGAGCGGATGCTACTCATTTTACTCCATGTAGATGTATTTTTGCCAAAAAGCGTGGAACGCTGATAGATTTGCACATTGACATGTGAGTGAGAATGGGCGTCCGACTGAAACGTGAGGGAGCTCCTGAAGAGGGAAAAAGGAGGAGGAGGAGCATATCAGCAGCAATACTGCGAACAGCTTGCATAGTTACGTTGCAATTTTAGTGGCTTTTATTTTGGCAGTGTCTGAAACTGGCAGCTTCTCTCAATTTGCATTTTTTTTCCCCCCTAGTAAGCGTGAAATGAGCGCTCTTCCTGTTGTCAGCATTCCCACCCAATTCCCTCGTTAGTCAGCTCAGCTAGCGCCACACGGACCTATTCGTATCCCTGCATTGACATTACATTGCAGTTCTCTTCAGGGGTCGGACATGGAGAAAGAAAGAGATGCAGTTTATTTGACTACTTGCGCGTACCTTTAAAGGGAATAGAAATAACATCACCTTCAGTGAATGTCTTCCCCTGCTGCTGTTTGGAGAGACACTACTCGATGCCTCCTCAGCCGTGCTTTCTGGAGTACTATTCCTAATAAGGAAACTTTCTGGAAATAACAGTCGAGCTGAGAAAAGAGTGTGGGGGGGGGAAAAAAACGACCGTGTTCCCTGGACTTTTCGTTTGCTAACTCTGCAGGGAGTGTCGGCCAAATTGCTGCTTCCCTTTCGCTTTAAAACAAATACGGGGAGGTGAGGCCGCTCGCACATGGTGGATGCACGAGGAAAGGTGGACTGAGGATTCCCCCAAGGCTGAAGGGGGATCGAGCGAGTTGCAGGGAAAGAAAGGGAAAGCTATCCCCTGTCGGCAGCGCGCCGAGGAGTTTGATTGGCATCAGCTGTGTGCGCGCCGCGAGCTACCTTCCTCCTTCACGAGAGCCTGCGCGAAAGCTCCTATCGCCTCGTCAAAACTTCTCCATCAGAGTGTAACACACCCGAACCGAACGGCACAGTTTGATGGGTGGGTGAGTGAGAGAGACGACAGTTAGTTCACCGCCGAGATGGTCGTGCATGTGTTTAGATTCCAGTTGCTGAGCAGTTTATCTAAGGTTGTGCACTTTGATATTCTTCTTCCTTCCTCCTCCTGTGCGTATCTGTGTGGTTTCTCAGGGTAAGGGAGTACGACACATCTGCTATTGCTGCTAAGTCTGAGAATTGGTTTACATTGGCTGCGCAAGCAACCTGTACAGCACCAGGTCAGTAGCTATTCAGCGGCGCAGCCTCTCTGCAACTAATTCGTTCCAAAACCATTCAAAGCGTGGATACTCTCTGGATTGCTCTTTGGGCTCCAACCAGTTTTGTTGATGGCATCAGTAGAGTCCTAACTCTTTGCAAATACATGCCTACTGTTGTGTGGCAATCCATGTCATTGTGGTGAAAATCGACACATACATTTTCAATTATTTTCTAAACAAAGGCTTAATATACGTAAGCTTAAATTGTTGGATTGGGTTTGGTGAGGAAAAGTATTACTATTGATCTAGGCTGACAACATAGAGTCAAAGAGGTGTACAGCACAGAAACAGACCCTTCGGTCCAACTAGTCAATGCGAACAGATATCCTAAATAAATCTGGTCCCATTTGTCAGCATTTGGCCCCTTTCCCTCTAAACTGTTCCTGTTTGTATACCAATCCAGATGCCTTTTAAATGTTGTAATTGTACTAGCCTTCATCACTACTTCTGGCAGCTCATTTTGTACATGCACCACCCTCTGCGTGAAAAAGTTGCCGCTTAGGTCCCTTTTAGATCTTTTCCCTCTTGCCTTAAACCTATGCCCTCTAGTTTTGGACTCTTTCCCTCCACCCCTGGGGAAAAGACCTTGTCTATTCACCCTATCCATGCCCCTCATTTTATAAACCCCTACAAGGTCACCCCTCAACCTTGGATGCTCCAAGGAAAATAGCCCCAGCCTATTCAGCCTCTCCCAATAGCTCAAACCCTCCAACCCTGGCAACATCCTTGTAAATCTTTTCTGAACCTTTCACAATTCACAAAATCCTTCCTGTTGCAGGGAGACCAGAATTGCACACAGTATTCCAAATGCAGCCTAACCAATGTCCTGTACAGCAACAACATGACCACCCAACTGCAATACTTTATGCACCGACCAATAAAGGCAAGCATACCAAATGCTTTGTTCACGATCCTGCCTACCTGCATCTCTACTTTCAAGGAACTATATACCTGTACTCCAAGGTCTCTTTGTTAAGCAACACTCCCCAGGACCTTACCATTAAGACCTGATTTGCTTTTCCAAAATGCAGCACCTCACATTTACCTGAATTAAACTCCATCTGCCACTCCTTGGCCCATTGGCCCATCTGGCCAAGATCCATTGTACTCTGAGGTAAAATCTTTGCTGTCTGCTAAACCTCCAATTTTGGTGTCATCTGCAAACTTCCTAACTGTATCTCTTGTGTTCACCTCCAAATCATTTATATAAACGACAAAAAGCTGTGGATCCAGCTCTGAACCTTGTGGCACAGCACTGGTCACAGGCCTCCAGTCTGAAAAGCAACCCTTCACCACCACCCTCTGTCTATTTTCGAGCCAGTTCTGTATCCAAATGGCTAGTCCTACCTCTGTTTCGTGCGATCTAACCTTGCTAACCAGTCTACCACGTGGTTGTAGGATGGACCCTCATCAGTCCTCTTGGTTACTTCTTTAAAATCTCAATCAAGTTGGTGAGACACGATTTTCCACGCACAAAGCCGTGTTGACTATCCCTAATCAGTCCTTGTCTTTCCAAATATATGTAATTCCTGTCCATGAGGATCCCCTCCAAAAACTTACCTACTGCAGATGTCAGGCTCACTGGTCTACAGTTTCCTGGCTTTTCCTTACTACCTTCCTTAAATAGTGGTATCACGTTAGCAAACCTCCAGTCTTCCGGCACATCAGTGACGCAAAAATCTCATCAAACTTGCTCGCTAAAATCTGTTCACACTACCACATACCAGGAAATGCATTGTGGTTTGGTCATGGTTAATTAATCATACAAATTTTGTGCTTTTTGTTGTCTATCTTAATATATTCAGTTAAATCCAGCTTTGTCATTTACTCCTTCAAGGTGAGCATGTCTGGAAGAGATGTGACAGTGAGTCAAATACTAAATAAAAACTGAAAGAACTGCAGATGTTGTAAATCAGGAACAAAAACCACGTTGCTGGAAAAGCTCAGCAGGTCTGGCAGCATCTGAGGAAGGGTCACTGGACCTGAAACGTTA
>NW_025980872.1:0-5526 GCF_021869965.1 Rhincodon typus | reverse complement strand
TGGCATTACAGCAAGTTCAGGAAAGAATAGTTCATGTAAGTTCAGTGTTTTTTTTTTGTTAACCTTTATAGCAATTGAGATATACTAAATAATCTGTGAGTGCTTTGTCGTTTGATACCATATTCAGAAGGTCAACACATTCCAGACTCAGAGTTACAAGAGGAGTTTAAATCTCAGTTGCTGATAATCCATTAAGAATTGTAAAAAGTTCTGTCTTGTGAATGAGTTGTAAACCAAATCCTGTCTGTGCTATCAGTAGAAAGAGAAGATGCCATTGTGCTGTGCTGAGGACGAACAACAGAGGTTTTGCTTTTATTCATTTGCAGACTGTGGGCACTGCCAGCAATTATTGCCCATCTCTCATTGCCCTCAAGAAAGTGGTGGGGTGCTGCCTTCGATGGTAAACGCCAGGAATTCAATAGTTGGGTATTCAGCAACAGTAATGCCGTTGAATGTCAAGGGTCGATGGTTAGATTCTCTCTTGTTGGAAATGGTCAAACTCCTGTGAGGCACAAGAGTCACTTACTACTTTTCAGCCCCAACCTGGATATCATCCTGGCCTTGATGCATGTGGTTACGGATCTCTTTAGTATCTGAGGAGTCACAAATGGTGCTGAACGTTGTGCAGCCCATTTGCTGCAGGTAGACTCACCAGTACTGAGGGATTTCCATGATTTTGACCCAGCAACGGTGAAGAAACGGGGATATATTTCCACGTCAGGGCAGTGTGTGGCTCGGAGGGGATCTTGTAGGTGATGGTGTTCACATGTATCTGCGGCCATGCCCTTCTAGGTTTTAGTGGTAGTAGGTTTGGAGACTTGGTGAACTTCTGCAAGGAATCCTGTCAATGCTACACACTGCTGCTACTGGGCGTCAGTAGTGGATGTTTGTGAATGTGGTGTCGATCAAGTTCTTTCCGGTGAACGCTCAATCAACAGCACAAAAACAGATTATGTGATCGTTATCACTTATCTGTGAGAATGTACTGCCAAAAAATTGAATGGTGCATTTCCTACCATTACAACAACAACTTCTAAAGTATGCACTTCATTGACTGTAAAACACGTGGAAGTCAGCATTTTGTATCTCTTTATTGTTTCAACAGAAGCGGGTATTGCTGGAAAGGTCACTATGTGTTGCCCATCCCTCATTGCCTTTGAACTGTGGGTATTTTTTATACCATTTCAGATGGCAGATAAGCATCAACCACATTGCTGTGGTCCTGGAGTCACATGTAGACCAGACTGGGCAAGGATGGCAGATTGTCTTCCCAAAAGGACATGAGTGACCCAGATGGGTTTTTATGACAATTGATAAATGTTTCATGGTAACCATTATTGAGATTAACTTTCAATTCCAGTTTTGTTAACTAATTTCAAATTCCACCAGCTACCAGGGTGGGAATTAAACCTCTGTCCCAGAGCATTCACCTGGATCTAAGAATTACTAGCCTAGCTTTGAGGGGTATAGATATAGTTAATTGTTGTTGTCTTTTCCCAATGGGACGGAAGGGGGCTTTGGGACATAAAAAGCAACATACTTTTCTCATAACAACTTGCTGCATTAATATAAACTCTTCATCTTGTGTCTTTCCTACCCATTTATCAGACTAATAGGGTCAAACAGCAGAAAAGGGTCCCTTCAGCCCATCGTGTCTACACTGATCCATCTACACTGATCCTACTATCCAGCACTTGGCCTACAGTCTTGAATATTATGACAATTCAAGTGCTCATCCATGTACTGTGAGATTTCCTACCTCAACTACCCTCCCAGGCAGTGAATTCCAGATTCCTGTCACACTCTGGATGAAAATATTGTCCTCAAATCCCTTCTAAACCTTATGCCCTTCACCTTAAAATTATGTCCCTGTGTTGTTGACCCTTCAACTAGGGCATCAGCTGCTTTCTATCAACTGTATCCTTGCACCTCATAATCTTAAACATCTCAATCAGGTTTCCCTTTAACCTTCTTTGCTCCAAAAAAAAACAACCTGAGCCTATCCAGCTTCACTTCACAGCTAAAACACTCCATCTCTGGCTACAGAATCTCCTTTGCACCCCATCCAATGCAATCACATCCTTCCTATTGTATAGCAAATTGAACTACACACAGTGCTCCAGCTGTGATCTACTACAGGATTCCCAGCCTCTGACCTACCCTTATTGCCAGTGTTTATATGACTAGTCAAGTTCATTTTCTAGTCAATGGTAACCCCCAGGAATTCAGTAGTGGGTTACTCAGCAACAGTGAGGCCATTAAATGTCAAGGGCTGAGGGTTGGAGATTGTTGGAGAATGTCTAGCTCTTGTGAGGCACGAGAGTGACTTACTACTTTTCAGCCCCAACCTGGATATCATCCTGGCCTTGTTGCATGTGGCTACAGATCTCATCAGTATCTGAGGAGTCGCAAATGGTGCTGAACGTTGTGCAGTTACTGGCAAACATCCCCACTCCTGACTTTATGTTGGACAGAAAGCCATTGGTGAAGTAGCTACCTTCAAGATGCAAGGAACCAAATGGTTTCCCCCTGTGGCCTGGCCAAAGTTTGAATCTCAACTAACAACAAAAATAAGTTAGCTGGTAATTTATCTCATTGCTAATTGCAACTTGGCTGCACAACAACAGTGGCTATTACTTCATGAATAATTCACTGGCATTGCACTGCTGTGGAGCATCATGAAGCGATGGAAGGCACAGCATACATGTAATCTCTTTCTTGAATGAGAATTAAACAAATTCATTTTTTCCTGGAGTTCAGCATTGACTCATTTCCTTTACATATTCTGAACAAACATTACATGTTGTAGGCTTTGATTCATTGGTCTCCCATACTGTTCCAATGAATTTCATTAGAAATATAAAAACTTCTGCTCATTTTTCAACTAGGTGCTTTCCAGCCTAATGGGCTTAAGATTAAATTAAACAATTTCAATTCATAGCCACTACCATTTTGTCTACAGATAGCAGTTCCTGTTAAGAATTCTACCATTGGGTGACTGTCTGTGTGGAGTTTGCACATTCTCCCGTGTCTGCGTGGGTTTCCTCCAGGTGCTCCAGTTTCCTCCCACAGTCCAAAGATGTTCAGGTTAGGTGGATTGGCCATGCTAAATTGCCCTGTAATGTCCAGGATTGTGCAAGCTAATGGGTTAGCCATGGGAAATACAGGGTTACAGGGATAGGGTAGGGGAGTGAGTCTAGGTGGGATGTTCTTTGGAGGGTTGGTGCAGGCTTGATGGGCTGAATAGCATGCTTCCACACTGTAGGGATTCTATGATTCTATGAATTCTATAATCCATTTTTATTTTGCCTTGAACCATCATCCCATTTGTGATTTTATTTCTCCTGCCTTTCACACTGTCAGTGGCCTTCCCTTTCCTTCTTTCTGTCCCTTCCCCTTTAGCTGTCTTTGCCCCTTTTCTTTATTCACTCATAGGACATGGGCATCACTGGCTGGGCTAGCATTTATTGCCCATCCCTAGTTGCCCTTGAGCTGTCTTCTTGAGCCACTGCAGTCCATGTGCTAAATAACCACCATGCCCTTTGGTGGGCCTTCTTAAAATAAAAAGTTATTGGAAGTGGACAAGAACGTGGAGTAATCAGATCAGTTATGATCTTGTTTAATGGCAGAGAAGGATCAAGGGGCTGAGTGGCCGACTCCTGCTCCTAATTCACATGTTCATATGTTTATATTTGACTCATGTCTAACTTTTCCCCATTCTGATGCAAGATCGTTGACCTGTAATGTTCATTTTGCTCCTTCTTCGATAGACAGACCATCTGTCCGGTTGCATACTCGAGGTACTGCGTTTCTAATTTCCGCAATCTGAGGCATTTGCTTTTATGTGAGCACAGCTTGTTCCGAGTATTACACTGATTTTCCTTTAATCCGATGCGTAATCAATCCTGAGAAAGACTCAGCTGTCCTCACAGTGTTCTAGGGTTTCTTGACAAAATAAGAAAATGTGTTGATGCACTGAAGGAATTTGACGTGCTTGTGAATGTTGTTTTAAGCTTTTTTTGTCAGAGAAAAATGTGGTTTGTACTTCTTAATTAACAGTGTTTCCAAATAAATCATATGCAATTCCTTCTAGGCAAGCAGGAAGTTGCAATTTCCATAATTGCACAAATATGCTGAGTACGTACAAATTCCATCGCGACAAAGAACATTCTGTGTTTTGTAATTTTAGAGCTGAATACTGGTTTTCAGCTTTTCCCTTTTAGCACTCAAATGGAAATCTCAAACTGCCAGTAAAGTCTTGGGTTTTGACGATAATTTGGGATCAATGTTTAAGATGCAGTAACACATAACTTGCCTCTTTGATGGCAAAGTGCTTTTACAATATTCACATTCTTAAGTTTCTTGATCCTGTTTTGCAGAAGCCATTAGAATTGCGAATGAACTGGCCAATGCTATTGTGTTAGCAGAAAAAATATTTAGTACATAAGCTATTGTAATTAATTACAGAATCAACAGAATAATGAGTAGGACAGGGTTCACACACATTTTCTTTACATTTATTCACTCGTGGGATGTGGGCATCATTGACTGGGTCAGCATTTATTGCCTATCCCTAATTGCCCTTGAGAAGGTGGTGGTGAGCTGACATCTTAAACCATTGCAGTCCACATGATGTAGATTGACTCACAATGCCCTTAGGGAGGGAATTCCAGGATTTTGACCCAGTGACAATTAAGGAATTGCAACATATTTCCAAGTCAGGATAATGTGTAGCCTGGAGAGGAACTTGCAGGTGACAGTGTTCCCATGTATCTGCTGCCCTTGCCCTTCAAGATGGAATTGGCTGTGGATTTGGAAGGTGATGCCTGAGGATCTTTGGTGAATTTCTGCAGTGCATCTTGTAGATAGTACACACTGCTGCTACTGAGCGTCGGTGTTGGAGGGAGTGAATGCCAATTAAGCGGGCTGCTTTGACCTGGGTGGTGTCAAGCTTCTTGAGTGTTGTTGGGGTCTGCACCCATCCAGGCAAGTGGGGAGTATTCCATCATGCTCCAGACTTGTGCCTTGTAGATGGTGGATAGGCTTTGGGGAGTCAGGAGGTGTGTTACTTGCCACTGTATTCCTAGCCTCTGACCTGTTTTTGTAGCCACTGTGTTTATGTGGTGAAGTTCAGAAGTCACACAACACCAGGTTATAATCCAACAGGTTTATTTGATGTCAGCTGACAAAGGAGCAGCGCTTCGAAAGCTTGTGATTTCAAATAAACCTGTTGGACTATAACCTGGTGTCGTGTGATTTCTGACATTATCTACCTCAGTCCGACACCGGCACCTCCACTTTATGTGGTGAGCCCAGATGAGTTTCTGGTCAATGGTAACTCCCAGAATATTGATAGTGGTAACACCATTGAATGTCAAAAGGGTGGTTACATCATCTCTTATAGGGATGATCATTGCCTAGCATTTGTGTCACACAAACGATACTTGCCACTTGTCAGCCCAAGCCTAGATATTGTCAAGGTCTTGTTGCATTTGAACACAGATTGATTCAGTATCTGAGGAGTTG
>NW_025980871.1:946-5526 GCF_021869965.1 Rhincodon typus | reverse complement strand
TCACCTGCACATCTGCCAATGTGGTATACTGCATCCGCTGTACCCGGTGTGGCTTCCTCTACATCGGGGAAACCAAGCGGAGACTCGGGGACAGCTTTGCAGAACACCTACGCTCGGTTCGCAATAAACAACTGCACCTCCCAGTCGCGAACCATTTCAACTCCCCCTCCCATTCCTCAGACGACACGTCCATCCTGGGCCTCCTGCAGTGCCACAACGATGCCACCCAAAGGTTGCAGGAACAGCAACTCATATTCCGCTTGGGAACCCTGCAGCCCAATGGTATCAATGTGGATTTCACAAGTTTCAAAATCTCCCCTCCCCCTACCGCATCCCAAAACCAGTCCAGCTCGTCCCTGCCTCCCTAACCTGTTCTTCCTCCCACCTCAAGCCGCACCTCCATCTCCTACCGACTAACCTCATCCCGCCCCCCCGACCTGTCCGTCCTCCCTGGATTGACCTATCCCCTTCCTAACTCCCTACCTACACTCACCTTTACTGGCTCCATCCCCGCCTCTTCGACCTGTTTGTTTCCTCTCCACCTATCCTCTCCTCTATCCATCTTCTATCCGCCTCCCACTCTCTCCCTATTTATTTCAAAACCCCCTTCCCCTCCCCCTTTTCTGATGAAGGGGCTAGGCCCGAAACGTCAGCCTCTCTGCTCCTATGATGCTGCTTGGCCTGCTGTGTTCATCCAGCCCTGCACCTTGTTGTCTCTGCCAAACCTCTGCCCACTTCTCCATCTGGTCAAGATCTTTCTGTAATTTTTGATAACCTTCTTTGCTTTCAATGATACCACCTAATTTTGTATCATCCACAAACTTAATCATGCCTTGTACATTCACATCCAGATCATTTATGTAAATAACAAATAACAAAAGGTCCCAGCACTGATTCCTGTGGCACACCACCAGTCACAGGCCTCCAGTCTGAGAAACAACCTTCAACCATCACCCTCTGCTTCCTACCATCAAGACAATTTTGAATCCAGTTAGCTAGCTCTCCTTGGATCGCATGCGACCCAACTTTCATGACTAGCCTGCCATGCAGGACCTTGTCAAAGGCCTTACTAAAGTCCAGAGGGACAACATCCACGGCCTATCCTCCTCCATCCTCTTGATTATCTCTTCAAAAAACTCAAAAGATTTGTAAGTGATCTTCCGTGCACAAATTCATGCTGACTGTCCCTAATCAGACCTTGACTATCCAAATGTTGGTTGATCCTGTCCCTCAGTATCCTCTCCAATAACTTGCCTACCACTGATGTCAGAGAACTGCAAACCAGTGAATCTGACATGTCTTTGCTACCTTTCTTAAAACAATGGAACAACATTAGCCACTCTCCAGATTCCAGAACTTCACCAGTGGCTAAAGATGAAGCAAAAATCTCTGTGAGGGCCTCTGCAATTTCTTCCCTCGCCTCCCACAACACCCGAGAATGGACTTGATCAGGCCCACGGGATTTATCCACCTTAAATGCGCTTTTTGCTGCAAACACCTCTTCTCTGGTAATGTGTATGCCATCCAAAACATTCCCACTTGTCTCCCTTATTCCCTTACCAAACTACTTCTTTATGAAATGCATACACGACTTCGGATGGCTGTTGGGTTTCCATCTATGTTAGTTATCAGTCTCTTATCTTTGCTTCTTCTTATTTCTTTTCCATTTCCCATCTGAACTTTCTATATTCAGCCAAGTTCTCAATTATTTTCCACGCAATGCCAGTCAAGTACATAGATTTTCTGCTTTATCGTGCTCTCATCTGCAATCACTTGCACTATCTTTCCCTCTCAGAGGACAGAACCTCAACTATACCTGAACTATTTCATTTTTGAAAGCATAGCATAATGCAGAATACAAGATGATCTTTAAGGGGTCCTACTTTCTCGCTTTTTCCTAGGGTCTTATAGAGTGGCTAATGAGGTGACAGAAGCTTCGGTGTTAATCTTCAAAAATTCAGGAGATTCTGGAAAAATTCAATCTGATTGGAAAGTAGCAAATAGAACACCTAAGTAAGCTTTGTATAGTCATGAAGGAGAGATCATATCAAAAGTAAGACAATGCCCGAGTGACGATATAGTTCAGGGAATTTAGTACAGAGGGGAAGGAGTGATTTTTGCTTGGCACATTTTTTTTTTTTTTTTAGGTTCATAGCTTGAAAGTTTTTTCTTAAAAAAACAGGATGAACTGAAGCACAGGATCAAGGGCCCAGTACAAAACAGTGACATCACAGGTAAACCGTAAGTTCGTTGATTGGTGATAGCTCCTAATTTAGCTATTTTAGCTTACTTTCAGATTGAAGGTAAATAGGGGAAATATTTACCGATTACAAACTACAAAACAAGTAGGAATTTTTTAAAAATCAAATTAAGTAATAAAACAGATATACAGGCCAGATGATGTATATTACCTGCATGATGTGGGAGCTGGTGGACCAAATTGGTGTTTATAGTGGCTGCATCTGTAGCAAGTATTGGATATTTGAGGAACTCTGAGTTGATGAGCTGGAGTCAGCTTTGAAGGGAGGGGGAAGAGTTACCTGGACACAGTGTTTCAGGAGGCCATCACACCCCTTAGATTAACCACCCTGAATCTGGTCAGTGGTCAGGGGCAGGAGGGTGTGACTATGAGTGAGGCAGGTAGAAGAATCCAGGACGTATTATTGAAGAAGCTTAGCCCCTGAGCTTGTCTTTGAGGTTTGAGATTCTTCTCCCTGTGTGGATGAGAGCAGGGGCATAGACGGGATGAGCAATTCGACCACAGCACCATGATACAGGGAGGCATTCAAGAGCGGAGAGAAAAGAGAAATATAGTTGGAATCAAAGATAATGTAGGGGAATAGACACTGTTCCATGTGACCAGAATCGAGAGGCTGTGTTGCCTGCCTCGTGCCTAGGTTCAGGATATCGGATATCTGGGCTACACAGGAACATTGGAGGAGGGGGGAAAACGATCCAGTTGTGGTGGTCCAGGTAAGAATGAATAGTATAGGAAGAAAAGAGGAAAGAAGTTCTTCCGAGAGAATATCTGCAGCTACAGGCTAATTAAAAAGCATAAAGGTAATAATTTCTGAATAACTATCCAAGTCATGAGCAAATTGGAACAGGGTTAACAAGGCTGAACAGGTGAACACATGGCTCAAAGACTGGTGTGGGAGAAAAGGGTTCAAATTCATGGGATATTGGCACCAATATTGGGGAAGGAGGGAGCAGTTCCAAAGAATCGGCTCTATCTGAATCATGCTGGGACCAGAGTCCTGGCAAATTGCCTAACTCGGGCTATAGATAGGACTTCAAACTAAATAGTGGTGGTGGTGGTGGGTTCAGTTGTATGAGAAATTATGCAAAAAGTTCAATATTCAGCAGAGGTTATTGATGCTTCCAGAACAAATAATAGGCCACAAAGTCAGGAAAGAATCAGGAATCTAACTTCAAGAACAGCAGATATGGGAGACAACTATAAAGGCAGCAGTCAACGTAGGACTGAGGGTGTTGCACTTAAATGCATGCAGTATACGAAACAAGGTATATGAACTTGTAGCTTAGATTGAAATTGGCAGGCACAATGTGGGTATCACAGATGTGGTGGCAAGGTGATCAGGGCTGGGAACTAAATATCCAAGGATGCACCTTGTATTGAAAGGATAGGCAGATGGTGGGGTTGCCTTTTTAGGTAAGAAATGAAATTAAATTCATGAAGTGATATTGAGTTGGAAGACATAGAATCTCTGTGGGTAGAGTTGAGGAACCAAAAAGGAAAAAAGGACCCCGAGTTATGTTCAGGCCTCCCAGCAGTAGTTAGGATGTGGGGAGGAAAATAAAGCAGCGGATAGAAAAAGGTACATAAGAAAGGCACTATTACAATAAATCGGGGGACTTCAATATGCAGGTAGACTGGGAAAACCATGTTGATAGCTGATCTGAAGAAAAGGAATGTGTGGAATATCTACAAGATGTTTTTTCTGGAGCAGCTTGTGGTACAGCCCACCACAGAACAGGTAATTCTGGATTTGGTGACAAAAATGAGGCAGGCTTGATTATGGAGCTCAAGATGAGGAAATCCTAGGGACAGTGACCATTATATGATCAAAATCACTTTGCAGTTTGAAAGAAAGAAACCGAATCAGATGTAACAGAATTACGATTGAGTAAAGGTAAGTACAAAGATGGGGGGTGCTGGCGAGGGTTGACTGGACGGGGAAAGACAGTGGAGCAGTAACAGCAGGAGCTTCTGGGAGTAATTCCGGAAGCACAGCAGAAATTCATTCCAAGGATGAAGAAACATACTAAGGGAAGGACAAGGCAACTCATGGGTGACAAAAGAAGTCAGGAACAGCATAAAAACAAAAGAAAAAAAAACATACAACGTGGTGAAGATCAGTGGGAAGTTTGAGGATTGGAAAGCTTTTAAAGAACAGCAGAGGATAACTAATAAAGCAATACTGGAGGTTTGGGGGGCAGAAGATGAAACATGACAGTCAGCTAACTAGTAATATGAATGATGAGCATTTTTAGACAGGTAGAAGGAGTTGAGAGAGAGGGAGAGAGGGAGAGAGGGAGAGAGGGAGAGAGGGAGAGAG
>NW_025980871.1:0-936 GCF_021869965.1 Rhincodon typus | reverse complement strand
GGAGAGAGGGAGAGAGGGAGAGAGGGAGAGAGGGAGAGAGGGAGAGAACAGTGAACACTGGACCTCTGGAAAATGAGGCTGCAAAAGTGGTAATAGGGAACAAAGAAATGGCAGAGGAACTGCATAGGTACTTTACATCAGTTTTCACAGCAGGAAAATACCAGCAGCATATCAGAACTTCAAGAGAATCAGGAGACAGAGGTGAGTGTAGTGGTCATTACAAAGGATAAGGTGCTGGGGAAGCTGAAACTTCCAAAGGTGGATAAATCACCTGGATGAGAAAGACTACATCCCAGAGTTTTGAAAGAGATAGCTGAGGAAACCGTAATGGTTTGGTGGCATTCTTTTAAGAATTACCAGAGTCAGGGAGGTCCCAGAGCACTGGGGAATGGCTAATTTAACATCCCTGTTCAAGAAGGAACGGAGGCATAAGACAGGAAATTATATCAGAGATAGTAGGAACTGCAGATGCTGGTGAATCCGAGACAACAAGGTGCAGGGCTGGATGAACACAGCAGGCCAAGCAACATCATAGAAGCAGAGAGGCTGACGTTTCGGGCCTAGACCCTTCATCAGAAAAGGGGGAGGGGAAGGAGGTTCTGAAATAAATAGGGAGACAGAGTGGGAGGCGGATAGAAGATGGATAGAGGAGAGGATAGGTGGAGGGGAAACAAACAGGTCGAAGAGGCGGGGATGGGGCCAGTAAAGGAGAGTGTAGGTGGGGAGTTAGGGAGGGGATAGGTCAGTCCAGGGAGGACGGACAGGTCAAGGGGGCGGGATGAGGTTAGTCGGTAGGAGATGGAGGTGCAGCTTGAGGTGGGAGGAGGGGATAGGTGGGAGGAAGAACAGGTTAGGGAGGCAGGGACGAGCTGGACTGGTTTTGGGATGTGGTAGGGGGAGGGGAGATTTTGAAACTTGTGAAATCCACATTGATAC
>NW_025980870.1:4290-5526 GCF_021869965.1 Rhincodon typus | reverse complement strand
CCCCCCCCCTCCCCCCGCACCCCCCCACCTTCCCCGTCCCTACCTGTATCCGTGGGAGGATCCCAGTCCGAGGCTGTGCCTCTTTCCAGGTTCCCAGCTGTGCCGGCGAAAGGGAGACTCAGAGAGCCTGGAGCACGGGCCCCTCCGTCGGGGCCTCAGTGTGACCCTCACCTCCTCCTCGCCCTCCTCCTCCTCGTCCTCCTGCTCCTCCCAGGCGTAGGAGGGCTCGCCCGCCTCCAAGGGATCCCGGCACTCGGGGTCAGAGGTCATGCCCTCCCCTGGGACGTCCATTCGGGCTCCAATGTCCTGAAAGACGAGAGGACAAAGAGTGAGGTGAGGGTGGGGAGTGGAGCGGGGTGGGGGAGAGGCTAAGGGGGAGGGTGAGTGAAGGCCTGAGGAAGAGGGTATGGAGGGCCCCTTTTGGAGAAACTCCACACAATCCTTTGATTGGACCATCCCAGGGTAGATGCAGTTGAACGTGGGCAAGGGTGAGGTCATTAGCTCTGGAAATCCAAATGGGGACGGATCGAGGGAGTGGGGAGGTACGATGGGGTCTGGGGGGGGGGTCCCTCGGACACCGGCCACTGAATGGAAGCATTGCAGGAGCGGTAGGCGGTGGAGAAGGGAACCAGCGTGTCAGCCCTCGTAGCGAGAGGGTTGGAGCCCAGGACCAGGGCTGTCCCGCAAACACTATACAACGTGAGGGCACGCACTGGAGTATTGGGTGCGGTTTGGGCTTCCCGATCTGAGGAATTCCGCCTACAGAAGGAGACCAACGAAACACTGGGTCCTGGGGATGGCAGGGCTGACGTATGGAGAGACCCCCTCATCGGGTTCGGACTATATTCACTGGGAGTTTAGAGGAATGAGTGGGGAGTCTCATAGAAACCTATAAAATTCTAACAGGACTGGATGGTAGGCGGGAAAGGCAGGATGGATGTTCCCAAAGACCCAAGGCCCGGGGTGGGCGAGAGGGTGGTCCAGAACCAGGGGGTCACAGTCTAAAGGAGACTGTGTCGGAGTGAGACGAGGAGATTTCTTCGTCACAGCAGGCGGATGGGACCAGGACAAGGGATGTTTTCAGGAAGGAGTTGGATATAGATAAAGGGTCAAAGAGGGAACAGGGCGCTGAGTTCAAAAATAGGCCGCGATCTGAAAGAATGGGCGGGGGGGGGCAACTGGAGAGTCAGTGTGTGTGTGGGACCCTGTACCCCAGTGAGAGTCAGTGTGTGTGTG
>NW_025980870.1:3564-4190 GCF_021869965.1 Rhincodon typus | reverse complement strand
TACCCCAGTGAGAGTCAGTGTGTGTGTGTGTGTGAGACCCCGTACCCCAGTGAGAGTCAGTGTGTGTGTGTGTGTGGGACCCCGTACCCCAGTGAGAGTCAGTGTGTGTGTGTGAGACCCCATACCCCAGTGAGAGTCAGTGTGTGTGTGTGTGAGACCCCATACCCCAGTGAGAGTCAGTGTGTGTGTGTGTGGGACCCCGTGCCCCAGTGAGAGTCAGTGTGTGTGTGTGGCACCCCGTACCCCAGTGAGAGTCAGTGTGTGGGTTGAGGATGTGTAGATGAGACATTTGTGTTCCTGGTGATTTGCGGACCATCTTACCTGTTCTCTCTCCTCTCCAACGGCATTCCCTGCAGCTGAAGCTCCGGAAGTGATGTCTGGATGGGATGGATTGTCTTTGGAAGGCTGGGATCCCTCTGGCTTACATTGTGTCTGTGCGGCTTGACGGTCTGTGAGGAGGAAGGGCTGGTCAGACAGGCCGAGAGAGTCCGCACGGGGTCGCGGTGTGTTTGGGGGGGTGAGGGATCACTCACCTGGGTGGGTCGGAGTGTTGGATCTTCCCAACCAGCGACATCGAGACAGAAGCTTCCTGTTCACCTGGAAATGAGACGGACAGGATCAGGAAG
>NW_025980870.1:0-3464 GCF_021869965.1 Rhincodon typus | reverse complement strand
GGGAGTCACTGATGGGGTCACAGGGTCAGTGATGGGGTCAGGGGTCAGTGATGGGGTCGGGTTTAGTGATGGGGTGAGGGAGTCACTGATGGGGTCACAGGGTCAGTGATGGGGTCAGGGGTCAGTGATGGGGTCGGGTTTAGTGATGGGGTGAGGGAGTCACTGATGGGGTCACAGGGTCAGTGATGGGGTCAGGGATCAGTGATGGGGTCACAGGGTCAGTGAGGAGTTTGGGGAGTTAGTGAGGGGTCAGATGATCAGAGATAAGGTCAGCATGTCAGTGATGGGGTCAGGGGTCAGTTATAGGGCCTACGGGTCAGCGATGGTGTCAGAGGGTCAGTGATCGAGTTGGGGTCAGTGATGGGGTCAGGGGTCAGTGATGGGATCTCAGGGTTAGTGACGGGGCAAGAGATCAGAGATGAGGTCAGTGCATTAGTGATGGGGTCAGGGGTCAGTTATAGGGTCAAGGGGTCAGTGATGGGGTCAGAGGGTCAGCGATGGAGTTGGGGTCAGTGATGGGGTCAGGGGTCAGTTATGTGTTCAGATCCCCAACGATACTGTCTGATGGGGCCAGACCTTTGATGATGGGGTCAGTTGGTCGATGGTAGGAAACGCGACCAGGAGCTGGCCATTCATCCCTTCGAGCCTGCTTGCCCTTTCTACTTCGTGGCCGATCAGCAATTGACATCATTGCTCCGTGCTAACCCTTTGATGCCAATGATCTCTGGAAACGACTGAATGGTGGGTTTCCGTGCTGTGTGACTCTATGACTCTATGACCCATTAATCTCAACCCAGAATGTACCCAATGGACATCGATTTCGGATAACGGGGGAGAGAGTTAGACTCGTAGAGTCATCATACAGCACAGAAATGGACTCTTCGGCCCAAATCCTCCATGCCGGCCAGATAATCCTAAATTAATCTAGTCCCATTTGCCAGCATTTGGCCCTCTAAACCCTTCCTATCCATGTATCCATCCCAATGCCTTTTAAATGTTGGAATTGTACCAGCCTCCAATAGATCTTGTCTATTTATTGGGCCCTTGTTAGCTACCCCCTTCCCTGCCCCAGTTCCGACAGCATGCTCGAGACCACCTCCCCACTGAAGGGGTGTGGGGGGTGGGGGTGTCAGAGAGCCAGTGCTGGGGTTAGGGTCCTTCAGTCCCTCCTTATCAAGTGGGGGGCCTCCTCCACTGTCAGAGGGTCCCACTGACCACTGAGAGAGTGGCACCAGCCTTTATTCAGGGGCACTCAGTATTGAGCTCCCTCATCCTGGCACTGGAATACATTACACTGGGGCACAGTTCACTGTGATCACACTGTGCTGCCCTGGGATGGGTTACACAGGGGTGGGGTTCACTGGACGAGGGTAAAGGGGTTTGTAATGTCTAACAGGATGAGGAAGATTATGGGAAGTCTCACCTTTTGCAGCATGGCTGGTTCGGCCCCACCAGGGATGGGGTCCCGGACCCTCGATTAGCACTGGATCTCCGTGCTTTCCCCGTGGATGATGGAGCTTGGGGGGCGGGGTGGCGTTCTCCGTGCTCTGAGCCAAATGATGGGCAATGGCGCAGATCTGCGCCGCCCCCCAATCCTCTGCCTGGCTTCTCTCTCACACCTTGCCTCACCCCTCCTCCCTTACACCTTGCCACACCCCTCCTCCCTCACATGCTTCCTCCCCCACCTCCTCCCTCACACCTCACTACCCCCCCTCTTCCCTCACACCTCACTTCCCCCCTCCCCACAACTCGCTCTCCCCTCCTCCCTCACACGTCACTCCCCCTGACCAGGCACCGCTCTCCCCTCCTCCCTCACACCTCGCTCCCCACTCCACCCTCACACGTCACTCCCCCAGGCACCGCTCCCAACCTGACCTTTGTTCCTTCACACGTTCATTGCCAGCCCTTTCCTCATCACTATCTCCATCTCCACTCCACCTCGCTCTCACTGACCGTCACGACTGGGTCATTTACAACCCCCAACCTCCCCAGCCCAGCCCTGGCCTCTGTCACAGCCACTCTGCCCTTTTCCTGTTCTATCCCTTTGTCTCTTCCTCTCTCCTATCTTCTCTCCCTTGTTTCCTTGCTGTTCCTTGTCCACTCGCTCGCTTTCTCAGTTTTCCTCTGCCTCTCTTTCTCCCCCCACCCACTCTGTCTTTGTAACTCTCTCCCTATGAGAACAACTTCCCCTTTCTGTCTCTCCCCCTCCCCCACTCACACATCCTCACCCCTCCTTCTATCTCTCCCTCTGTCTCCCTCTCTCTATGTTTCTCTCTGGCCCTCTGTTTCACTGTCTCTCTCCCTCTCTATATGTCTCTCTCTCTCTCTCTCTCCCTCTCTCACACACACTCTGTCACTCTCTCTGTCTTCTTCGCTCTGTCGCTCTTTATCTATCCCCGTCTCTCTGTAGCTCACTGTCTGTCTCTGTATCTTTGTCTCTCCCAGTCTCTCTCTCTCTCTTTTTCTCTCTCTCGCTCCCCTCCTGTCTCATTCTCTGCCTCTCTGTCTCCCCATCTCTGTCTCTCTCTCTCTCTCTCGATCTTGCTCAATGTCTCTCTCTCAGTTATCTCTCACAGTTTCTCTCTCCGTCTCACTCCCTCTCTCTGTCTCTCTCTCTATCCCTGTCTCTCTGTATCTGTCTCGCTCAGTCTCTCTCTCTCTCTCTCTCTCTCTGTCTCTCCCTGACTCTCTGTCTCTCTCCCTGTATCTCCTATCCCTTGCTTTCTCTGTCTCTCTCCCTGTCACTATCTCTCTGACTCTCTCTGTCTTTCTTGGTCTCTCTATCAGCCTTGCTTTCTTGGTGTCTCCCACTGTCTTTCTCTCTCCGTGTCTCTGTCTCTCTCTCTCTGTCTCTAGGTTTCTCTCCCAGTCTCTTTCTCTCTCTCTCTGTCCCACTCCCAGTCTCTCTCTCTCTCTCTCTCTCTCTGTCCCTCTCACAGCTTCTCTCTCTCTGCCTCTCTCCTAGTGTCTCTCCGTCTTTCTGTCCCTCACATTGTCTCTTTCTCTCGGTCTCCCCGTCTCTACCGTGCCTCCTTGATACAGTTGTACAGTTCGAGCCAGCCGTGTTGTTTGTAATCTCTGTGTGTGTGTGTGTCAGGATTCCCAAAGCAGGGATGGGTGGTGCTGAGGGGAGTGAGAGTGTTTGGCTAGGGATGGTTTCCTGTTTGCAAACTGATCGGCTCCGGGACTGGGAAGTGCGGAGCGTCCAGGGACAATGTAGGATTACCACATTCCCTGGACTAACAGGGCCCATCCCAACCTGGAACACAGACAGGGAACAGAAAACAGAGGGAGCCCTTTAACAATTCCCTTAAAGAGATAGGATCTTCTCGGAAAATATGAGCGGAAAATTTTGTTGTCTCAGGATAGGGAGGAGAGTTATAAGGGCTGGAGGAGCTGACAGAGATAGGGAGGGGGTGTAGGGCTGGAGGAGCTGACAGAGATAGGGAGGGGGTGTAGGGGGC
>NW_025980869.1:0-5526 GCF_021869965.1 Rhincodon typus | reverse complement strand
AGCACTGAGGGATTGCTTTACTGAAGTCAACCAGCACTAAAGGGAGGTCAGCACTGACGGGGTGAGTAATGAGGGAGTGCTGCACTGTGGGGGCGTCAGCACTGATGGAGTGCTGCAGTGAGGGGCGTCAGTACTGAGGAAGTGCTGCAGTGAGGGGTATCAGCACTGAGGGAATGCTGCACTGTGGGAGTGCTGCACTGAAGGCAGTCATCACTGAGGGAGGGACAGCATTTAGTGGGGACAGCACTGAAGAGGGATCAGCACTGAGGAGGGGTCAGCACTGAAGGGAGGTCAGTCGTGAGGAAGTGGAGCACTGAGGGAGTGCTGCACTGAAGCCTGCCAGCACTGAAGGGAGGTCAGCACTGAAGGGGTGAGTACTGAGGGAGTGCAGCACTGTGGGGGCGTAAGCACTGAGGCGGCGTCAGCACTGAGGGAGTGCTGCACTGAGGGAGTGCTGCATTGAGGTAGTGCTGCACTGAAGGGAGGTTAGCACTGAGGGAGTGCTGCACTGTGGGAGGGCTGCAATGAGGGAGTGCTGGACAGAGTGGGGTCTGCACTTAGAGGGGTCAGCAATGAAGGTAGTCAGCACTGAAGGAAGTCAGCACTGACAGGGTCGGAAGTGAGTAAGTTGTGCGCTGAAAGAGTGCTGTACAGAGGGGGATCAGCACTGAAGGAGTGCTGCACTGAGAGAGTGCTGCACTGAGGGGTGTCAGCACTGAGGGGTGTCAGAACTGACGGGTGTCACCACTGAGGGAATGCTGCACTGAGGGAGTGTTGCACTGAGGGAGTGCTGCACTGAGCAGTGTCAACACTGAGAGGTGACAAAGCTGAAGGGTTTCCGCACAGAGGGAGTGCTGCACTGAGGACGTCCAGCACTGAAGGGAGGTCAGCAGTGATGGGGTAAATGCTGAGGGAGTGCTGCATTGAGTGAGGTCAGCACTGAGGGAGTGCTGCACGGAGGGACTGCTGCACTGAGCGTGGTTAGCACTGAGGGGTTGCTGGATTGAGGGGAGTCAGCACTGAGGGAGTGCTTCGCTAAGGGGTGTCAGCTGTGAGGATGTACTGCTCTGTTGGAGGGAGGGTGCTGTGAGACTGTCCGAGGGTCAGTATTGAGGAAGTGGCACACTGAGTGGGTCAGTACTGAGAACGTGGCGCACTGAGGATGGTCAGCACTAAGTGGGGTCAGCAAGGAGGGAGTGCTGCACCGACGGAGTGCTGCACTGATGGGGATCAGCACTAAGCGGGGGGTCAGCACTGAGGGGGGACAGGTCAGTTCATCAATCTCCACAAATTGGACCTCTCACAGTATGCCATATCCTTTGTAGTGATCCTCGCAGCAGCTGCACTCCCTCAGTGCGGTCCCTCTGATAATGCAGTGCTCCTTTATTATTGACATTCTGACAGCACAGCACCCTCTTCATATTGGCCCTGTGACAGTCCAGCACTCCCTCAGTACTGATCCTCCAACAATGGAGCATTCCCTCAATACTGACCCCCAGTGCAGCACTCCATCAAGAGTAACACTGCAGTACACCCCTAATATTACCCCTCTGTCACTGTGGAACTTCCTCAGTGATGACACTCTAATAGAACATCATTCCCTCCGACAGTGTTGCACACGCTGAGCATCAACCCACTGACAGTTTCAGCATTCCCTTAATATTGACCAACTCACAGTGCTGCACTACCTCAATGATGACACTGTAACAATGCAGGATTCCCTCAGTACTAGCTCTGCAACAGTTAAGCACTCAATCATCACTGACCATCTGTTAGTGCAGCACACCCCTAATATTGATCCTGTGACAGTGCAGCACTCCCTTAATATTGGTCTTCCGACAGATGGCACTTCCTTGATGAAGACACTCTGACAATGCAGTTTTCCCTCACTACTTATCTTCTGACAGTGCAGCATTCTGTCATCATTGAGTCCTTGATAGTGCAGCAACATGCTTCTTATTGACCCTCCGACAGTGCAGCACTCCGTCTGTTCTGACTCTACAAAAGTAATATTGATCCCCTGACGGGCGGTTCTCTTTCAGTACTAACCCCCGCAAAGGGAAGCTCTCCCTCATCTTCACCCTCTGACAGTGCAAAACTCCCTTTATATCAAGCAACCAACAGTGCACTATTTCCTTAATATTGGACATCTGATTGTGTGATACTCCCTCAGTGTGAAACCCTGACAATGCAGCACTCCCTCAGAAATAAATCTCTGATTAAGCACTTCTTCTGTACTAAATCTCTGAAAATGGAGCATTCTCTCACGACTGACACTTTACAGTGCTGCACTGCCTCAGTACTCACTCACCAAAAGTGCAGCACTCCATTACTAGTGACCTTCTGACAGCGTGGCACTCCCCTAATATTGGTCCACTGACAGTGCGGCACTCCCTTAATACTGACCTGCTCGCTGTGCAGTACTGCCCTAATAGCAAACCTCCAGCTCTATCAGACGGTCTGTCCTGAGCAAGTGCCCCATTGTCAGCGTGTCAATTCTGAGGCAGTGACTCTATATCAGTGGGTCAATACTGAGGTAGTGCCTAAGAGGGTCAGAATTAAGCGAGTGCCTCACATTTAGAGGGTCAGTACTGAGGGACTGCCTTATAGCCAGTGGGTCAGTTCTGAGGCAGGGCCTCAATGTAATAGATTTAGAAATGGGGCAGAATGCACATGATTAGAAGGTCAGTAGTAAGCTATTGCATCTCTATCAGAGGGTCAGTACTCAGCGAATGCCTCATTGACAGAGGGTCCAGACTGAGGTATTGAAACACTGTTAGAGGGTTAGCACTGAGGGAGTGCTTCCTTGTCAGAGATTCAGAACTGAGAAAGTGCCTTATTGTCAGAGGCTCATTCCTGAGGGAGTGCCTCATTGTCAGAGTGACATAATCATATCGCACTCCCTCAATTCTAAACCTTAATATTGATCCTCTGAGAATGTGGCACTGCATCAGCACCGACCTTCTGACAATGAGGCACTACCTCAGGACTGACCCTCTGATAATGAGGTGATTCCTCAGTACTGAACCATTGACAATGTGACACTTCATTAGTATTGACATTCTGATAATAGGGTTCTCCTCAAGTACTGACCCTCTGACGGTTCTGCACTGCCTCAGTACTGACCCTCTAAATGTCTGCCACTCCCTCAATTCTGACCTCCTTACAATGAGGCATTACCTCAATACTGACCGGGAAGGTGGCACTGCCTCAGCATTAACTATCTGACAATAAAGTCCTCACTCTGGACTGACCATTCAACAATGACATACTGCCTCAGAAGTGACCCACTTACAACAAGGCACACACTCAGTACTGACCCACTGATAATGATGCTCTCCCGCAGTACTGACCCTCTGAGAGTGCTGCACTACCACAGGACTGACTCAATTCTGAACACCTTACAATGAGACACCGGCTCAGTATTGACCCTTTGATCATGAGGCACTGATTCAGTTCTGACCCTATTACATTGAGAGCGCAGTTCTTCATTGTTAACCCTCTGGCAGTGCAGAATTCCCGCATGACTGACCCTCCCACAGTGCAGCATACCTTTAGTACTGAACCTCTGATAGTGCAGCTCCCCTCAGTACTGTCTCTAACAGTGCAGCATTCTCTAGTATTGACTGTCTGACAGTACTTAGGGGAGTGCTGCACTGTTGGAGAGTCAGTACTGAGGAAGAGCTGCATTGTCAGAAGGCAAATATTAATGGAGTGCGAGGGTCCATTTTAAAGGGGTTTTGCACTGTCACACATTCAACTAGGGTGGCGCGGTGGCTTTGTGGTTCGCACTGCTGCCTCATAGCACGAGGAACCCAGGTTCCGTTCCACCCTTGGGCGACCGTCTGTGTGGAGTTTGCACGTTCTCCGGGTCTGTGCGGGATTCTGTGTCCTCTGGATGCTCCGGTTTCCTCCCACAGTTCAAAGATGTGAAGGCTAGGTGGATTGGTTATGCTAAATTGCCCATGTTGTTCTGGTTAGGTGGCCTAGACATGGGGAAGTATAGGGGAATGGGTGTGGGTGGTATTCTCTTCGGAGGGGCGTTTTGGACTTGTTGAGATGAATTGCCTGTTGCCACACTATCGGGAGTCTATGAATCAATAGTAAAGAAGTGCTGCACTGTCAGATGGTCAATGGTTAGAGAGTGCTGCCCTGTGGGAGGCCAGTACTGAAAGGGAGCCGCCCTGTCAGGAAGTCAATATTAAGAGAGTGCTCCAGTATCAGAGGGTAAGTAGTAAGTGAGCACATCTCTCTCAAATGTCCTTGTCAAAGGGTCAGTCGTCAGGTTAGTGCTGAGGGAATACCGGTATGTCAGCGGGTTAGGATATGGCAGAAATGCACTATCAGAGGGTCAGTCATCAGTATTCCAGATTGTATTGTACTGTTGGAGGGTCAGGACTGAGGGAGTGCTTCTTTGTTAGTGTGCCACTCCCTGAACGCTGACCCTCTGACAGTGCAGCATTCCCTTAATATTGGCGTTCCAACAGAGCGGCACTCCCTCAGTGAAGACACTCTGACAATCCAGCTTTCCCTCACTACTGACCTTCTGACAGCGCAGTATTCTGACATCATTGCCGCTCTGACAGTGTAACATCTGCTTCATGTTGACCCTCCGATATTGTGGTACTACCTCAGTGGTGATACTCTGACAATGCAGCACTCCCTCAGTACTAACTTCTCTGATTAAGCACTCCCTCACTGCTAAGCGTCTGAAAATGGAGCATTCTCTCATTACTGATCCTTTGCTGTGCTGCTGTGCCAGAGCACTCACTCGCTGAAGTTGCAGTACTCCATTAATAGTTGCCCTCCGACAGTTTATCACTTCCTTAATAATGACCCTCGATAGTGGAGCACTCCCTTAATATGGAGTAACTAATCGTGTAGCATTCTTTTAATATTTGCCTGCTGACAGTGCAGCACTCCCCTAATATCAAACCTCCGAGGGTGAAATACTCCTTTAATTGACCATCTGAGAGTGCAGCATTCCCTCGGTGCGAACTCTCTGCCAGTGCAGTACTCCCTTATTATCGGACCACAAGCAATGTGGCACTCCCTGAATACTGGCCCACCAACAGTGCAGCACTCCCTGAATATTGGCCATCGAGAATGCGGCATCCCCTTAATATTGACCTGTTCGCAGTGCAGTACTCTCCTCATATCGAACCTCTATCAGATGGTCCGCACTGAGGGAGTGCCCAATTGTCAGTAGGTCAATTATGAGGCTGTGCCACTTTGTCAGAGGTCAATACTGAGGCAGTGCTTCATCTTAAGTGGGTCAGAATTAAGGAAGAGCCTCACAACACAGAGTCATGACTGAAGTCGTGTCGCACTGTCAGAGGATCAGTTGAGGGAATGCTTTATTGTCAGTGGATCAGTTCTGAGGCAGTGCCTCCATGTAATGGATTTAGAATTGAGGGAGGATGACATGATTAGAAGGTCAGTATTAAGGTATTGCAGTCAGAGTGTCACTATTAAGGGAATACATCATTGTCAGAGGGTCTGTACTGAGGTATTGAAGAATTGTCA
>NW_025980868.1:0-5527 GCF_021869965.1 Rhincodon typus | reverse complement strand
AAAAAAAAAAAAAAAAAAAAAAAAAAAAAAAAAAAAAAAAATGCTTGGCCTGCTGTGTTCATTCAAAGATTAACTGTTTGGACAAACAACTTTGTGTGTTTAAGGAGAGCTCTCCAGACAAGCCAATTGAGTTACCTTTCGGAAATAAAATTATTGTTTGAACTACTAGCAGGTGAGGAGAGAGGTTGTGACAAAGCTGGCTGTTTCTGTATGTTTTAACACATGTTTTGAGCAGAACGCCAGTTATTGTTGAGTGCAGGGAAAAGCAGCTGCTGATCCCATTGTCCACCTAGAAGCTGAGGCCTGTCTCCTATTGGACTGTGCCTCCATTCTGCTGTGGGTAGAGATTTCAAAAGAATTCGATTTCACAGCCGTGTACCTAGAGAAGAAGGAAATACCAGCTACAACTTTGAACCACCTCAGTGCTGAAAGCAAAACCATTTGACCCTACCTGCAGCCAGACAAAAGAGCAAGCTGCGAACTGTTTAACTTCTTTTATCCATTTACAAACTCTCATTCGGCCAAATCTATCCTCCCCTACTCTGGAATTCATATTTGTGTGTGGGGGTTTGGGGAGTGCGCCTACTTGCAAAGAGCAAATTGTATTTCAATATTTTCTCCTGGTAAATTTTAGTGTAAAATACATGAAATAAAATTACAATAGAGCTAATTCTTCTAATTACTTTTTAAACTCAAGAAAACCTGTTTGACAAGTTCCTTGTAATCTCAGCACTTAAACAATTAGGTACAAAAATTGGAAAGGTTATTGTTGTGCAAAAAAACCCCTTTTGTGATTGAATGAGAATAGACAGAAGCCCTTCAATCCCACCTCGTTTCATTTTAAAAAAGCAACTACATGTAATAATCTTACTTTAATTCATAAAATTAATTTTGTTCTTTTTGCTCTCAGTGTTTGACTCCTTGTTGTAGCCTCAAATAGCTGGTCTGCCAAACCTTTTATTTCAGTCAGGTCTTTATGCAAAGACAACAAGTTATTTCCACAGTGTACCTTAATAAAAAAGTGGGTTCATTATTGTCCCTGATGCACAAAATTGCTTCAGGCTTAAGGAAATATTTGGTTCATGTGGAAGCAAGGACTTCTTTATAATAGCACAACCTGTTCTGGGTGAAACAGTTATTGATGAGCACTTGAAAAGCAATGGGCGATAGTAAGAACTGCCGATGCTGGAGTCAGAGATAATACAGTGTGGAGCTGGAGGAACACAGCAGGCCAGACAGCATCAGAGGAGCAGGAAAGTTGATGTTTCGGGTCGGGACCAATATTGTTTGCAACAGGTTTTGCCCCACAGAAGCAAAATGCACTTGCATGATAAGTACTATTTGATTAAAAACATTTCATAAATGAATCTTACAGATTGGTGTAGTACAGAGCACAGAGGTGGTTTACATATCACAAGGTGACATTCTGGTCTAATCTATCTTTAAATAAAAATTAACATTAAAAACGCAACAATGCTGGAATTAGTTGTATAATCCTCAACAGGTATTAAAGGCTCAATCTTATTTTTTGCTTATAAGACAGAATAGTGATATCACACTTCACTGTGTAGGCAAATACAACTGTAATGACTTTCTTATCATTTAAGAAAAAAAAACTTGATGCAGTACTGAGTAATGTCAGCAAAGAAAAAAAAAGTTATTTGCTCACTGGCTTTGCTGCATTAGGTGATTTTGGTACATAGAAACTTTAGGATCCCTCCATGTTATGTTGGTATTCCTAGAAATAAGGAGACAGGGGAAAAAAAAAAAAATCACCTGTTCAGTGGCTTCTAAAAGCTTTGTTCATGAGAAACAAGAAAGGTTCTTATTTGGCTTTGCACTTGCCAACTATGTTTACATGCAAAGCTGACAAGTTTTCAACAATATAGGTGCCTTTTGCAATGGGATCCCAAATGTGATTTATTCCTATCAAAGAAGATATAGAGTGAAATTTGGAAAAAACAACACAGTTTGCTTCTCTCCCCACTGATCAGAATTGGTCATTTTACTTAGATATGCCTCTATGTATACTCATATTATAATATTCTACTGTTATGCTATTGTCTTGCCTGTGTAAGCATTTGAATATTAAGTGAAGGCAATCTGTAAAATGTCACTGGTTTCAGCAGATGTATCTGTAGATACTGTAAATGTAAACTGCAAGTAGTTTCAGAAAATTGTCAACTGAGGTTTGCCAGGAATCAAACAATAACTCAATAGCAGATGAGGTTATATATACAAACTAGATATAATTTTATTATGGTTATTGTGGTGCTGTGGTTCTTTCCTTACCTCTGAACCAGGAGGTCCAGGTTCACATTTCACCTGCTCCAGATGTGTCACTGCATATCTGAATGGGTTAAGAATAGCTATACAAGCCCAGTATGGAGTCTAGGTGGCTTGCTCAGTAGAATATGAAATCTTTGGGGTTCTTGCGGGCAATGTGTCCCCACCTCTGGTTTACTTAATTTACAGGATGTGGATATTACTTTATTGCCCATCCCTAGCTTCCCTTGATAAGGCGGTGGTGAGCTGTCACCTTGAACCATGGCAGTCCATTTTACTGTAGACAGATCCACAATGTCCCACCTGTGCCTGGGTGCATCATGACATGTCTGAACAGCTTGATTAAAAAAAAAAATCTAAAAATCTGATATCTACAATACTAGATGGCTTCAGGACATATTCCCATCTTTCTTGTAGTCTGCAAAAGGTGTAACAGTTTTGAAAAACTGTGAAACTGTTAATTGAAACTTATAATACAGCACTCAATACTTTAATCCACTGAAGGATATTAAAAACAAATAAGTTTTTTTTGATAAGTAGAATCTATTCTACACCACTTGTGGCAGTTGTGTTCTGGTAGGAGAGAGTTAAATAAACCCTTTTGAATTCAAAAGTATGAAAGCTAAAAACCAAATACTTAGTCAGGCAATGAGACAGGCGGTTTCACCATGTTCAAAAACATTTCCTTCAGAGGTCTGAATGGTATGGAATAGAATGTTCATATTCTGAAGTTCTTGTGGCAGGTCAAAGGCCTGTCATGTTCAAGGCCTTTAGAACGTCCATACATAGGCCTGGATTGGCCATTTTTTATTGAGCAAATACACGGTCAACTCATACTGTTTGACCCTTCATGGTCAGAAAAAACATCCTTTGGAAATGCATCAGTGTCTGATTGTGTGTCCAAATGGCATGGAAAGCAAAACATTCCAGGTCAGGCTTTTACCTTTTTTTAAAAAAGATTTAACCAGTCAATACATAGTAGTTTATCAAAAATGGATTCCAGTTATTTCAGAGGAAAGGCTGCTGCTTCTATAACTTGAAACATAAAGCCAGGTCAAGAGAATCTGCATCTGTAGCTTCTAGGCACATATCACTTCAAAGAAACATGTTTACCCTATATCTATATATGTTCTTAACAAGCGGTAAAAGACACAACGCTAACAAAAATAAATAATGGTACTATTTCAGTCTATGCTCTTTGATTAGATGTGGATAATAACTTTCTTTTGAGGAAGCCTGGATCAAAAAGAAAATACAAATCATATAACAAAGTCAGTATATAGGACTGGATTTTATGATTTGTATGGAGTAAATTGTGGGGCGGGGGAAAAGGAGTTGGGACCAGATATTCAGAGTTCAGCTTGATCTTTCCCCACCATCTCATTTCAATTAAATGAATTGAGTGGCCAATTCGTAGCTTCCGTTAGAAGGTAGCCAATTAGCTGTGTGAAGGGGGAGTTACTCACCCAATCAGGAGCTTAGGTTGGGATGTCACACAGCAGAGGGGTCACACAATGAATAGGAAGTTCCCTTAACCTCTTGATCTTTATTTCGTACGGCAAGCTCAAAATAAATCAATAACGAAATCGAGGAGAAAAAGCACCTTACTCAGCAGACTATAAATTTCCACCACGGTGTCAGACAGTGTTTCCCCAGCACCAGAACAGCTGATTAGGTACATTCATACAATGTCTTCGGCATTTTTAAAACGTGTTCTCAAGGGTCCAGTTGGCAAGAATGCAGATTACTGCCCAATCCAAGTTGTTTTGAGCAGGAAATGCTGAGGCACGTTCCGGAACTGCTGTTGTTTATGCAGCAAAGAAAAGTTTGAGAGAGTTTGGAGATTTTGACTCAGCTACGATGAAGCAATGAGGCTATGGCTGGGAGTTTTGCTAAGTTGGGAGCCATTCAGCTGCCCTGCTCATTGCCTTCTCTCACCGTCACTACCTGATACTGCTGGAGGTTCCATTACACTACTGTTACATATCCAGTATAGAATCAATGGGCAAAGTGGCAAAAGTTGGCATGGGAATAGCATGAAAGGCCATGGGGGTGGGTGAAGGGGTGTAGCCTACCATGGGGGCATGAAGTGGTCTGAACGAGGCATAGAGGAGTTTGTGCCAGTGAGGTGAGATGTTAGAAGATCACTTCAGTACTCAGCCTCTGCTGCGGCTGGCTCCGAGCTTTCTCTCCCAGGTTGGATGGGCCAATTGCTGATCACAGTGGAGCCCCCAGCGCACAGTGAAGATCTCATCTCTGTGCTCACTTTCTCCCAGTGTGTGCGCACAAAGCCTCAGATGATAAAAATCCAGCCGTCGATTCCATGTTGGGATGGTGTAGATTAGTGTTTTGACCATAATTCTAAATGTAGCAAATGGGCAAATTCATTCACAAGTCACTAAAAATGGCTGAATGTTTGATGAGGATACTTAAATAAAACTAAACCACTCTGGTTAATTTCTAAAACAATGGAATTGTAAAGCAGAGAAGGCAATAAAACTCGGAGAAAGTGTGAAAAAAAAGATTCATAAGACTGATACCAAAACTGAAGGACTGTTAAGAAAGACTGAATCCACCAGTGGTATGCCACAAGGATGGGTGCTGGGTCGGCTGTTTTTCAATGTTGATATAAATGATTCGGATGCGAATATAGGAAGTGTGGTTAGAACATTTGCAGATGAGACCAAAATAGGTGGTGTAGTGGACTGTGAAAAAGGTTACCTCCGTGTACAACGGGATCTTGATTAGATGGGGTCAATAAGCTGAGGAGTCGCAGATGTAGTTTAAAAATCAATCACAGAATCCCTACAGTGTAGTAACAGGCCATTTGGTCCATCAAGTTCCACACCGATCCTCCAAAGAGCATTCCACCGAGACCTATCTCCCTTCCCTTCCCCTGTAACCCTGCGTTTCCCATGGCTAACACACCTGACTACACATCCCTGAACACTATGGGCAATTAGCATGGCCAATTCACCTCACCTGCACATCTTTGGACTGTGGGAGGAAACCGGAGCACCTGGCAGAAACCGACGCAGACACAGGGAGACTGTGCAAGCTCCACACAGTCACCCGAGGGTGGAATCGAATCCAGGTCCCTGGTGCTGTGAGGCAGTAATGCTAACCATTGTGCCATTGTGCCACCCGTAAATGTAAGATATATGTTAGATAAATGTAAAGTTTGCATTTTGGTAGGGCAAATCAGGACAGGACCTGAGATAGTAGCAACTGCAGATGCTGG
>NW_025980867.1:0-5529 GCF_021869965.1 Rhincodon typus | reverse complement strand
ACGTCAGCCTCTCTGCTCCTATGATGCTGCTTGGCCTGCTGTGTTCATCCAGCCCTGCACCTTGTTGTATTAGGGCTCAGCCTTTTTTTCTGAATTGCTTCCTGTATCATTGTGGCCAGAGCTGGGCTCATTACTGAAGATATAGAATCCATTTCACCACGCACTGAGAGAGAATAGCGAACCCACCGGCATGAGTTGTGTCTTCTCATATCATGTGCTAATCACAATTGCAGCAGAAAAGGTTAGGCTTATGTCACTACTGTAAAAATGACAACTCTGATGCTATAGGATCCTGCACAATTGCATCATTTTCTGTGTAGTATTAGCTTGTCTGCATGTATAATGTTCATGTCGGTTAATTAACTAATATGTAGAATTACATTTCACTGCTTAAAGCTTCTGTAAGACACAGTTGGTCGGTTGTGTGTGGTTATGTATTCCTTAGAATTCGGCTTCACCTTTGAGATTAATTAAAAACCTTTTGAACCAGGTGTTGTACCCCAAGTGGGAAGAATAGAACTGCGTGCATACCTAAGAGCCAAATCTCATTCTGTTCACACATACTTTAAGGTGTACAGCCATCATAAATACACCATTTCAAGAGCATTTCAAAATCTGTGACAGACCTCTGACCAGGATTTCTCTGTTGTTTGATCCTGTGGTGGAGTCAGTTTCTGCCACATATTTTAAGTCATTCTTCTACCTCAGAACTAAGCACCAATTATTATTATAGATATGTGCCATAAGTGATAAATAAAAAGATGTTTGAATATTCATATTTAGTCATTACAGTGGACTTCAAACTATGTATAGACTGGGTGAACCTCATTAGTACCACTGTGTGGAGAATTAATTTCTGGAGTGTATGGAAGATGGTTTTTTTAGTACAGTATGTTTGAGGAATAAACGAGAGAATGGGATATGTTAGAACTAGTATTGTGCACACAGAAGGGAAAGATCAATGTCTCATTGCAAAATATCATAGTCCTACAGTGTGGAAGGAAGCCATTCAACCAATCAGGTCCATACCAACCCTCTGAAGAGAATCCCACCCAGATCCACCCTCTTACCTTAACCCTGCATTTCCTATGGCTAACCCACCTAGCCTGCACATCCCTGGACACTATGGACAACTTAGCACGGCCAATTCACCTAACCTGCACATCTCTGGACTGTGGGAGGAAACTGGAGCACCGAGCAGAAACCCATGCAGACACGGGAAGATTGTGCAAACTCCACATAGACAGTTGCCCGAGAGTAGAATCAAACCAGTGGCCCTGGTGCTATGAGGCAGCACTACTAACCACCGTGCTACCCCAAGAAGCTGCTAGGTAAGAGTGTGCATGTTATGGTGAAATTTTACATTACATTTGATGGGATACAGTTTAATCTGAAACTAGGATCTTAAATCTGACAAGGGAAGCTATGAACATACAAAAGGCAAATTGGTTATGGTAGATTGGGAAACTACATTAAGTGGTGTTAGAGTAGATCAGCAGTGGTAAGCATTTAAAAAAAAACAAATACATGTAAACAACATTATTACATTCCTTGGAGGCACAAAACCCTAACAGGAAAGATATAGTTATTAAGAGAACTCCAAGCTGGAATTACATCAAAGGAAGAAGCTTATAACATTACCAGATAAAAAGTAGTCAATCTGAAGATTGGGAGCATTTTAGAATTTACCCATGGGGAACCAATAAAGAGATAACGGAAGGAAAAACAGGATGTGAAAGTAAACAATAAACAAACTTAGAAGCAGACTATAAAAGCATTCATTGACATACAAAAGTTGCCTCCTGTCTCCCAATGATTGTCCAACATACGAGACCTTAGTCAGGAGTGTGTTGGAATACTTCCCACTTTCCTGGATGGGGTCATCTCCAATAACACTCAGGAAGGCCAGTACTTTCAAAGACAAAGCAACCCATTTGATTGGCACCACATCGAACAACTTCAGTATTCTCTTCCTTCACCACTGATGCACAGTGGTAGCAGTATATGCCATCTATAAAATGTACTGCAGCAACTCACCAAGGCTCCAGCAGCAGCACCTTCCAAACCTGAGACCTGTACCACCATGAACGACAAGGGCAGAAGACGGATGAGAACGCCACCACTTCCAAGTTCCCCTCCTAACCCTGCACTACCATTGCAAAAAGATTGCTGTTCCTGTCACTGCATTAAAATCCTGGAAGTCCCTTCCTGACATTCCTGTTGGTATACTCACACCTCTCAAGAACTGCACTATGTTAATCAGGCAGCTTACTACCAACATCTCCCATGATAATTAAGGATGGAAGATAGATATTGGCCTGGGCAGTGACACCCACATCCTATGAAAGAATAAACAACTGAGTTCATGCACTTCATACACACAAGCATGCCTGCTTTTCATAATCCCAGGGGTGGCTTACCCCGCCTCAAGGTGTTCTGGGATCAGACCGATGGGGGGACCTTACCTCTCCAAAAGGTTATCCAAATGAAACACACTGAGAAGGACATGTTCTTACCTGGTCTAATTGCCACGCTCTGAGTCCCAGGACTAGGGACTGCAAATTCCCATTTCGACGGAGACGATTGGTCATTCAAATGCCTCCAGAAGGCTTGCATGCATGAACTACGGACTGGCCCTCATCCTTCCTCTGCAAAAATGAGAGATGGCATGTTTAGGGGCAGGCCTTGAGATTCCCGAGTGCTTCCAGTACTGTTACCACTGCAGAGACAGTCTCTGTCAAGGTGAAAATCTTGACCGGATTTTACATAAGTTGTACATTCCAGTCCTTTGATGCAAAGCATAAAATTGTCATAGAAATGCTACAGTAAAAATACATTGGAAAATACATTAGAAAACTGTTAGTCAGAAACTGCTGATGGATAAATATAAATGAATTTTGTAAAATCTGGATGGCTATGTTAAACATGCAATGAATGGCTTCCCTTGTCCTTACTTATCTTTTGATGCAATGAGTTTTGTAGAGCTTTCTCTAAGAAGACTGGATCCATTTGGTAAAGACCATGATAAATAAATTACACAAAGATCGTGGAAAGATCAGGTGAATAGGGATAAGGGAGTTTTCATTTGCATTGCAAATATTATTTTCTCTTGTTTTTTAAATTTTGTTTGAAATGTTTTAAATGGTAGTTTAAATAGTAATTATTAACCATATGATGGAATATGCCTCAATTTATAAACCAAATATACAGCCTTACCATTTTTCAGTCCTTTCTTTTCAGTTTGCAAAAGCAATAGGGGATCCACAGTACAAACATATAATTGTGAATTTTCAGACTGAAGAGCTTCTGTGTGCATGTTTGATAAAATTCAGCAGCTGTTATATACACTGTAGCACTGTTTTACTTCACTGAAATTCACGCATCATTGAAAGTCGTCTTTCACAACTGTAAAATTTACTGCAATGAGCAATTCCAAGTTACAACCATTTAACCATTGGAGACTGTGTTTCTGGTGAGTTCCTCAGAATGGATGTGCAAACACAGCAGAAATGTGAATGGGATGAGTTTGCTGTTTATTTCAAAGAGAAAGTGTACAAAGTGGGATTACCTGTTTGAAATGAACGGAGAACTTTATTGCTGAAGAGCAAGATTAACGGTAATGACGGAGGTAGACGGAGATGAAGCGTTGAACGGGACAGGATGGTTCCCATTCTGTCAAGACTGTGGCAAGCCATCTGTGGAATGCAATTGGACAAGGTCGAAGAGCAGACATTGTTTGTTAATTGGTTGTTCAGAATGGTATTTATTTATCTTTAGAAAACAGGAAGAAATTTCACAGAACATGGGTAGGATATTGATAAAGCAAATACTACATGGCCCACAGATGAATAGGTTCTGTGGGTTAATTGGCTTTTTTCTCCCCATTACATTTCTGTGTACATAAAGTCTCCTTTTTTTTCACAGTTTGTTCAGTTTAAATTTCATTTGGACATTTGACTGCATTCACTGGTTGCTTTCAGCTAATGCAGCTTTGTATGTATTGAAAACAAGGAATTTGTAGTTCCATAGAGGTTTGTCTTGGAGGCATTGGGAAGGGGAGGGAGATGAAAAATTGGCATCCCATCATACCTGTAATCTACCAGCGGTGGGAACAATTCAATTTGAATGGCACATGCTTGTTCAAAACTGGCAATTGAGAGCTTGATAAACTGATTAAAGAGATAGTTTAATAGTATTAATAAGCTCATTCAAATTTGACTTAGAGTGTACAGGGAGGGAGACAGGTGGATTTAAGTCAAAGTTTGATGGGAAGGAGGGCCTGTTCCTGTGCTGTCCCGTTCTTTGTTTATGGTGGAGTTAACGTGCCAGAGACTTGGGATTGAGCCTACACTGTGTCTTCTGGCTCTTGATAGTGGACCAATTGAGAGGAGCCTGAGAGGGTGGGTGGTGTAGCGGAAGCAAATGGCAGGGTGACCCTTTAGATCAGTGCCCCAGTGCCATGCGCATCATTCACTCAAGAGGTCAGTCCTGACGCAAAGGCACATGTCAGCATAAAGAGAGAAAAAAGCAAATTTTAAAAGTACGTGCTAAATGAGGAATTGACTTTTTTTTAAAAATACTCCAAACATATTATTGTAGAGATAGTAGGAACTGCTGATGCTGGAGAATCTGAGATAACAAGGTGTAGAGCTGGATGAACACAGCAGGCCAAGCAACATCAGAGGAGCAGGAAAGCTGACATTTCGGGTCTGGACCCTTCCTGCTCCTCTGATGCTGCTTGGCCTGCTGTGTTCATCCAGCTGTACACCTTGTTATCTCTAAACGCATTATTGTGTTGCTTTCCCCTCTGTGGTTTTAACCACTCAAATAGCCACTATCAAAAATAAACCCAGTTGCACCTTTTGAGTGAGGTTACTGGAACAAGGTTAAGCTATCACTGGCCATGTCTATATGATGACTACTACTTCCCCATGCTGGGCCCAGAGTGACCTTTCAGCTCAAGCTTCACAACTATAATTAAAATGGGATTGGCCTTTAAAGCTACAGTCAAGGCCCACACAACTGAATGTTTTAGCATGATGGATGAAAGGTCGAAGAGACAATATCCTGAGCTTTCTGCCATTTGTTCGTTTCTCTGGTGAAGTATTTAAGTGATGTGCTTCATGGGGGAAAAGAACTGGTACATGTAAGCAGATTTCAGGACATTTTATTGAAAAATAAACAGAATAAAGGCTGTGCGTTTCCAACCGGATGAGCCTAGCTGATTCAATTAACGAGGTTTCAATGGTTCATAATTTGGCTGATCTTTGAATTTATATCTTGGAAATAAACCTGCTCAAACATGACAATCACTGATTTTTTTAAAACCTGCAGATTTGCACAAATTAAAGATTTAGACACTGTCTTACCCAGCAAACAGTCTTCACTCCCAACCTGACTATCTGCATTGTGGAGAGTTAGTAGGAACTGCAGATGCTGGAGAATCTGAGATAACAAGGTGTAGAGCTGGATGAACACAGCAGGCCAAGCAGCATCAGAGGAGCAGGAAAGCTGACGTTTTGGGCCTAG
>NW_025980866.1:459-5529 GCF_021869965.1 Rhincodon typus | reverse complement strand
AACCGGAACATTTACTCTGCTTTCTCTCCATAGATGCTTTCCGATAGCCTTCTGCAATAGGTACCTGGTGCTCAGTATCACCAGATGTCTCAGCTTTGTCAAAAATTACTCCATCAGGAATCCATCATCTGTCTGTGTAATTACAGCATTCATTTTCCTCATCACTCTCATCTGGGTTGTCAACATTATCCAAAAGATTAGCTTCTTTCAAAAGATTATTTTCAAGAGCAATATTTTGTTCACATATTTCTCTCACTTTTTTCAAAGCAAGTAGCAATTGACAGCTCACATATATCTGGTTGAGCATCTGCCATCTTTTGTGTAAAAGTTGTGGCCCTTGTGAAATCCAAGGCTGGCGGCATTTTCATGTTTGAAGGAATGCAGATTACATTTTTCACAATAGCTGCAGCCACTGAAACTAGAAATAACATTTCCAGTGCAGATCCCATTATTGCAAGATACTTCTCAGTTTGGCGTTCTTTTTGCTCCAAAATGAAACAAACCAACTCAGAGAAACTGCTAAATTTCTGCAAACTCTGGTAGACAGACCTGGCAGATATGCAATTGCTATACCACGCAATTCACTTTTGGCAATTTCCACTGAATTACCAAGCACACTTTGTTTGATTAGACTCCTGGCAGGTTCATTCGCAACCCAGGTTTCCACTTCATAGGTCAGTTGTTTTAGTAGACACGCATCGAGCACCCTTCTTTTGCATTGTAGTAACTTAATTTGGAGATTAGGGACCTCTGCTCTTTGTGATCTTTATAAATGATTTGGATGAGGAAGTGGAAGGGTGGGTTAGTAAGTTTGCCGATGACATGAAGGTTGGTGGAGTTGTGGACAGCGTGGAGGGCTGTTGTAGGTTGCAATGGGACATTGACAGGATGCAGAGCTGGGCAAAGAAGCGGCAGATGGAATTCAACCTGGAAAAGCATTAAGTGATTCATTTTGGAAGGTCGAATTTGAATGCAGAATACAGGGTTAATGGCAGGATTCTCAGCATTGTGGAGGAACAGAGGGATCTTGGGGTCCACATCCATGGATGCCTCGAAGTTGCTACCCAAGTTGACAGGGTTGTTAAGAAAGCGTATGGTGTGTTGGCTTTCATTAGCAGGGGAATTGAGTTTAAGAGCTGTGAGGTTATGCTGCAGCTCTATAAAATTCTGGTTAGACCACACTTGGAATATTGTGTTCAGTTCTGGTCACCTCATTATAGGAAGGATATGGAAGCTTTAGAGAGGGTGCAGAGGAGATTTACTAGGATGCTGCCTGGAATGGAGGGCAGGTTTTATGAGGAAAGGTTGAGGGCTTTTTTCATTGGAGTGAAAAAGGATGAGAGGCAATTTGATAGAGGTGTACAAGATGATGAGAGGCATAGATAAAGTGGATAGTCAGAGACTTTTTCCCACAGCGGAAATGGCTATTATGAGGGAGCATAATTTTAAGGTGATTGGAGGAAGGTATGGGGCAGATGTCAGAGGTAGGTCCTTCACACAGAGAGTGGTGGGCTTGTGGAATGCGCTGCCGGCAGTGGTGGTGGAGTCAGATACTTTAGAGACTTTTAAACGACTCTTGGATAGGCACATGGAGGATAGTAAAACATAGGGTATGCAGGGTAGTTTGATTTTAGTGGGATAATAGGTCGGCACAACATCGTGGGCTGAAGGGCCTGTACTGTGCTGTACTGTTTTACGCTCTAGATGCTGCCTGACCCACTGAGGTTTTCCAGCAACCTCTGTTCTTGTTTCTGATTTCCAGCATCTGTTGTTCTTTTTCTTTTTTGTGTGGTGGAGCACGAGTCTTGTTGGGGTTTGGGTAGAGTAGCAGAGATAGAGTGAGGGTGAGAAGATAAAGAGGAGATGGTGGCACTTACTCTGCCAGACTGGAGAAGGACATTGACCTTCTTCCTGGAGTGCTGGGTATCCCTCCAGGTGGTTGAGACTGGCTCAATCCTGGTGGCAACCTTGGATCATGCTGGCACAAGATGGTGTTGGGGCTTCTACTTCTGGTCCTGGGGAACGAGAAAACCTGCACCACCTGTCCTGCAGGAGCTCCAAGTACTTGCCCACACAGAGGGGTATTGATTTTTCCATCTGCTATATCCAGAATGAATGTCAGGAACGCTGCGGGACAGATCCGGTCATGCAGTGTTTGTCCAGGTGCACAATGGGCTTTTAACAATGCTATTGGAATCAAGGATGCCAATGGATTATGAGATACCTGCTGAGTGGGGAGTTGTTCTGGGAACAGTGCAAGGTAAAATGGAGGCAAAATTGGATGTGAGTGATGTCGTGGGACGTAGTAAGTAATTAATGAGGTAAGTTTTGTAAGATGCAACAAGAGAATTTGCTGGGCCTCGCAACAATAGACCCTTGATTCAACTTGCAATTAGCTGAAGTGAAATGTAAAATTCAGCCCTTTGTGTTATCTTTGGTGCTGACATTGCCAGATTGAAAGTTTGAAAATTGGTAGAATATAATCCTATTCTACCTCAATTCAGTAAGTTCTTCACCTTCTGTTTTTAAATGCCAGTGAATTGGCATTTTAACGAAATTCAAACGGCACCAGGAGAACAATAGGTCAGAAAAGACTCAGATAATCTGGGAGATGAGTTTGAATCAGCAAAGAAAATCTTCAAGCTTTGACATCCAACCATAAATACATAATGGAAACATGCTCACACTTTAATTCCTTTAATATTTATTCTTTTCAATCAACTATTTAATTCTCCCTTCAAAAAAAAAATTGATGGGCTCTGCATTAGTATGGATCTGTGGTAAAAAATTCCACATTTGAAACAATTTATCAAGTTTGTGCTCTTATATTCGTCTGACTGATCAGTGAAACAATCAGACACCATTCAACCTATCATATGTTGTACCCTTCCATTGATACATTCTTCCTATTAATGATTGCCATCTATATATTGAGTTAGATGTGTTGGAGCATGTATTAGGCTGTGGAAAGTTTTATTTTTCCTTATCCATGCCAAAACAGTTTCCTTGCTTGCTTTAGATCCAAGTAAGATTTAAGATAGCTGTCTTCATTACTGTTATCTCCTACTCCTTGTTATTAGTCACCCTAACATACATGTAAATGAACAATATTCAGTCGGTTTCCATCAAGCTTTGTTACAGATGCTGGAGGCAAATATCTCCACTTCTGAAAAGCCGCTGAAGATGTTTGTAACACTACGCTGAAGAACCTTTGCAGAGATATCTTACAGCTGAGCTGAATTGACCTGCAATAAGGGGATGCAATGGCCTAGTGGTATCATCACTGCACTGTTAATCCAGAGACACAAATAATGTTTTGGGGGCCCCGAGTTTGAATCTGGCCATGGTAGATAGGGGATTTTGAATTCAATTAAAAAGAAATATGGAATTAATTTAATGATGACTGTGAATCATAGTGGATTGTCTGGAAAAGCCCATCTGGTTCACTAATGTCCTTTAGGGAAGGAAACTGCCATCCTTACTTGGTCTGGCCTACATGTGACTCCAGACCTACAGCAATGTGGTTGACTCTTGACTACCCTCTGGGCAGTTAGGGATGGGCCAGCAATGCTCTCATCTCATGAGTGAATGAATTAAAAAAAAAACATTCTTCTTCCCAGGTGCCAGGTATGATTGCAACCATTGGAAAGTATTCCCCCTGATTTCCATCATTCCAGTTTTGTTACTGTTCCTTGATGCCACACACAGTCAAACGCAGTCTCGATTTCAAGGACAGTCCCTCTCACTTCACCCATGGAATTCAACTGTTTTGTCCATGTTTGAACCAAGGCTGTAATGAGGTCAGGAGCTGAGTGGCCCTGGCGGAACCCAAACGGGGCGTCACTGAGCAGGTTATTACTGATTAGGTGCTCTTTACAGCACTGTTGCTGACACCTTCCATTATTTTTCTGGTGAATGAGAGTAGACTGATGGGGAATTATTTGGTTAGGTTAGTTTTGTGCTGTTTTTTTGTGTACAGGATGTACCTGGGCAATTTCCACATTGCCATGCAGATGCCAGCATTGTATCTGAACTGAAATAGATTGGCTCGGGATGCAGCAAATTTTGGAACATAGGCTTCAGTGCTATTGGTGTATATTTAGTAATATGGTTTCTATATTTTTGAGTAATGTTCTGTAATTTATAACATTCTTTAAATGCTATTAAAAGAAGGAAAATTGAACACAAAAGAAACAAACTGAACATTCAACTGTTTCCCTATCTGCCACAAGAGTGAATTAACAACAAATGAAACAAAATTTTTATCACTGCTACAGAACATTCTTTCAAAGGAGTTTTATTGCTATAGAAAAGGCCATGTTTGTGTGCAGAAGAGTAAGACTAGCTATTCGGTGATTATGCCTTGTGTTACTATAATAAATGTAATAAAATACAAAAATAATATTGCAGGACAACTGATTTACTATAGTAACAAAAATGATCACAAAATAGATTTCTACACAGACTTTTGTAGGTGGTAATCCTGTTTGAAATTTTTATAAACACAAAACATATGTTTAACAATTGCCTCAATAACTTGAGCAGATAATTGGTATGATCTGGAAACAATATCATGTTGATAAACTAACAAGCAAACTAATTTTAAAGTGGATCCTATTATATTTTATAACTAGAATCATTTTGGATCCATATTGTGAAGTGAGGAACAGCTAGTCAATATGTTTCATGTACAATTAAATGAGATAACATCTCAATGATTAGGAAAGCAAAAATTCTCATACCAATCTTTAAAAGGGAGAATGAATCAGTCCTCAAAACATAGAACTATGTGCCTTATATCAGTTTGGGAAAAATATATGGAACTTTGTTAATGAGTAATTTGGAAGAACAGGCAGTAATTACAGAGAACCATCATTGCTTCAGTAAAAGCAGATTGCATTAGATCATTTTTCCTTTTTTGTGAAAATTACTAATTTGGGTGAAAAGAAGAGACACTGTTTTATTTAATGTAAGATAACAAGGTGTAGAGCTGGATGAACACAGCAGGCCAAGCAGCATCAGAGGAGCAGGAAGGCTGACGTTTCGGGCCTAGACCCTTCTTCAGAAAAT
>NW_025980866.1:0-359 GCF_021869965.1 Rhincodon typus | reverse complement strand
AGGTGAATATTTGTAGGTCTGTGTCTCCTATATTGTATCCAGCTTAAAAGTTTTATATGATACTGTGTCACATTTATTGCTAATTGGCAGTCAGAATATTGATATGAATCTCCAAATGTTTGGTGTAATTTAAATTGCATCTGAATTTTACACCCATGCCGCATTAGACCTCAATAAGACAGTGTGGTGTCATGATATTCGGGAAAAAGTGTGAAACCATGACTTCTGATCAAAACAATTATTCAAATTATTGTTGTGTTATTGCCTTCCCATGTCCAGTTGAGCTATAAGCAGCATTAACTACTCAGTGTAAGATAACAAGGTGTAGAGCTGGATGAACACAGCAGGCCGAGCAGGAA
>NW_025980865.1:0-5530 GCF_021869965.1 Rhincodon typus | reverse complement strand
GGTCTAGGCCCGAAACATCAGCCTTCCTGCTCCTCTGATCCTGCTTGGCCTGCTGTGTTCATCCAGCTCTACACCTTGCAATCTGACAGGTGGATAACCTTGGTTTCCCAGTTGGAAAATCAACCACTTTCACTCTGTTAATTTACCACTTAAAGGCTTTAATCTGTAGCAAGCCTAGAAGAGTTACCCAGTAGTTAACTGTTGAGAATAGTGAGAAAGGGGCCATACCTCTCTAGGCTGACTTGTTCAATTGCTTGTAGCTCTCTCACCATCTGCATGATTAGAATTTCACACTCTATTTTCTTTTTGGCCACTTACACTTAAAACGACAATGGGAATTGTGGAAATGGAAATGATAAATACTCTTGTGGATGAGTCCATATGTAGGGGACACAATTTTAAATTATGGTTTGCCCTTTTATAACAGGTATGAAAGGAATTTTTTTGTCAGAGGATGTTGGATGACTTTTGAACTCTCTGCCTCAAAAAGCAGGCGGGGTCACTGAATATTTTAAGGTGGATGTAGAATAATTCCTGTTAGGCAAGGGAATCAAAGATTATTGGCAATAGACAGAAATGTGTAATTCATGACTTCATTGCATGGCAGACCAGGCTCAAAGGGTCAAATAGCTTATTTCTGCTCCTAATTCATATGCTTAAAAATGCTAATTGGTCATTCTTGTTCTCAAATCCCTTTCAACTTCGAAGTAAATGAATAGTTTTCAGCACAAATGCTACAGCCCAATACCTAAAATACTGGAAATTTGGGAGCCCATTTATTATAGAGTCAAAGACACCTGCCATTGGCTGCAAGTATGAATATGGTGTGCCCGCTTTTCAGTAAAACAACCTAAGCATCCATGGATCTGGTATTGGAGTACCTCCGGAAATGGTGTACCCTGCATTTATAAAGCTAAAAACAGCTTCTTTTAATCTCTAACAGTCAAACCACCTAGGATTACTGTCAGGTAGGCTGCAGATCAGGTCGCATAGAAACATTGAGTCATAGAGATGTACAGCATGGAAACATACTCTTCGGTCCAACTCCTCCATGCTGACCAAATATCCTAAATTAACCTAGACCCATTTACCAGCATTTGGCCCATATCCGTCTAAACTCTTCTTGTTCATTTACCCATCCAGATGTCTTTTAAATGTTGTAATTGTACCAGCCTTCACCTCTGGCAGTTAATTCCATACCTCTACATGAAAAAGTTGACCCTTAGGTCCCTTTTAAATCTTTCCCATCTCAACTTAAACCTGTGCCCTCTAGTTTTGGACTCGTCTACCCTGGGGAAAAGACCTTGACGATTCACTCTAGCCGCACCCACCATGATTTTACAAACCTCTATGAGGTCTCCTCTCGGCCTCTGATGTTCCAGGGAAAATAGCCTCGTTCGATTCAGGCTCTCCCGATAGCTCAAACCCTCCAACCCTGGCAACATCCTTTCAAACCTTTTCTGAACCCTTGCAAGTTTCACAACATCTTTCTACAGCAAGGATACCAGAATTGAATGCAGTATTCCAACAGTGGCCTAACCAATGCCCTGTACAGGCACAATATGACCTCCCAACTCCCATACCCAATGCACTGACCAAAAAAGGCAAGCATACTAAACACCTTCTTCACTGCTCTGTCTACCTGCGACTCCACTTTCAAGGAACTATGAACCTGCACTCCAAGGTCTCTTTTTTCAGCAACAGTCCCCAGGACCTTACCATTGAGTCTACAAATGCTGCACTGATTACCCTACCAAATGGTAGCACCTCACATTTATCTAGATTAAACTCTATCTAACTTTCCTTGGCCTATCGACCCATCTGATCAAGATCCTGAGGGAGCCTTCTTCTCTACCACTGCACCACCAATGTTGGAGTCATCTGCAAATTTACTAACCAAACCTCTTAAATTCACATCTAAATAATGTATATAAATGACAAAAAGCAGTGAATCTGGCACCAATTGCTGCAGCACACCACTGGTCACAAGCCTCCAGTCCAAAAAGCAACCCTGCACCACCACCCTCTGTCTCCTACCTTCTAGCCAGTTTTGTGTCCAAATGGCTAGCTCTCCCTGTATTCCATGTGATCTAACCTCGTTAACCAGTCGACAATGCACAGCCTCTTTGAACGCCTTACTTACATCCATATAGACAACATCCACTGCTCACATTTGGCCTAAATGACCACTCTCGTATATCCTAAATTTAAAGACAGAGTCTCAAAACAAAATTATCTTATAAAGTTAACAACAGTAATAAATTTAAATCAATACATAGTAATTTATACTTCTCCATGCTTTTACATAATGCAGTCAAGGAGACAAAGAAAAATTCACTTGTTAATGAGCCAGGCATTTAAAACGTGGTTCCAGAGCCATCAGGTCGGAAAGAGAACACATTGAGTGAGGTCTTTGGCTGAGCAGCTATGGTAGGGACATTGCTGCTGCACGCAAAGCTTTTTTCAAGACTATTAAAGAATCACAGAATGACTACAGTGTGGAAGCTGGCCATTCGGCCCATCAATTTCACACAGACCCTCTGAACAGCAGCCCACCCAGACCCACCACCCTACTCTATCCCTGTAATCCTGCATTTCCCACACTTAATCAACCGAGCCTGCACATCCCTGGACACCATGGGCAATTTAGCATGGTTAATCCAACTGACCTGCACATCTTTGGATTGTGGGAGGAAACTGGAGCACCCTGAAAGCCATGCACCCTGGCGCTGTGAGGCAGCACCCTATCCATTTTTTCTGGGATTTCTGATCATGGTTACAGCAGAAATGGCCAGAAAGACATTTCTGGGTAAGTCAAACGAGTGTGTAGAACATTGGAGGAGAAGAGAGAGCAAGCTCTGTTGTTTAACAGTCACTGCCGGATTTGGTATCTTTAGAAGTTTTTAGAATCCCTACAGTATGAGAACAGGCCCGTTGGCCCAACAAGTCCACACCGACCCTCAAAGCATCCCACCCAGACTCATCTCCCTATAACCCACCTAGCCTGCACATCCCTGAACACTACGGGCAATTTGGCATGGCCAATCCACCTTGCCTGCTTATCTTTGGACTGTGGGAGGAAACTGAAGCACCCGGAGGAAACCCACGCAGACATGGGAAGAATGTGCGAACTCCACACAGACACTTACCCGAGGGTGGAATCAAAGCCGGGCCCCTGGCGCTGTGAGGCAGCAGTACTAACCACTGAGCCACCGTTTTAAAGGACTCAAATATTTTAATGAATGAATCTGGGTCAGTGAATGACTTAGTGAGTGGATGAGTGGGTGAATGAGTGAATAGGTGATCAGATAGGTCAGTGAGATCGGCAGATAGGTGAATTAGATAGATGGATGAAATGGGCAGGTGGATGAGGTGGGTATGTGGATTAGTGTTAAAGGTGGCCATAATCGGGTGGGGTAGTTTGTCATGTCTGGTTACACGGACTGACTGAGGAGCTGGTTGTGATGCTCAGTTAAGTTGTACAGTTGTTGGATCAGGTATTAAACCTTGGGTAAGTGTCCAGGTAATTCCCTTGTATCTGGCCAAAGTTCGTGCCCTGTACTGAAGCTTGGTGACATTCAAGGAAGGTCCTAGAACGTAGGGAATAGCCCATTGGAAGTATAAATGTTCTAGGCAAGTTCCTTGAATGTCTAACATCAGGAATTCCACATATTTCTGAACATATCTCCCATCTCCAATGATCCGGAGACTGGAAGATTTGTGCCATTATTTTTGAAATCTGAAATAAAAACAAACCATGTGAGAAATAGGCAAGAGGGCAGATAGCATCTGTGGAAAAAGAAATTGTTAATGTTTCAGATAGGTAGCTTTTTTTTTTAATCAGAAGTTTGCCTCTGGTTTCCTACAAATATCTGCAATTTTACCATTGGAATTACCTGTACACGTAAGTCAAGGGGAAACTGCCTAGAATCACTCCTGCCCAGCTGAAGGGTTGAAAGTGTATTCATTGGCCATGTGCTGAATGAATTATTGGATAGAAGTTTAAGATGGTTAATCTCAGTGCTCAGAGGTTACGAAAGGAAAATAACTCATGTTCAAGGCCAGTTGATACAAAGAATGGTCCTGTCACTTGTGAGTGGAAGCCTGCTAGTTTAAGCTTGAATTCAGGAACAATCAAATTTTTGATCAAGATAAAGTACTCCATTAATATGAGTTAGTGTAGCATGGTTTATTGTTTATTTTTCATAAATATATGATTTAAGATAAGTAATTGTGACTTGATTATAACTGTCATTCTGCACATTCACTGATTTTGATGCACTTAAGCATTTGCAGTTCGCCAACTGAAAAGTAATGGAATTCAAAATGAGGATACATGTAAAAAAGATATTGCAAAACTCTGAATGTAACATAGACAAATCTTGAATTGGTCCTCTTCAGTTCATCAAACTGGTTCATAAAAAAACGGGAGAGATAGTAGGAACTGCAGATGCTGGAGAATCTGAGATAACAAGGTGTAGAGCTGGATGAACACAGCAGGCCAAGCAGCATCAGAGGAGCAGGATCAGAAAAAAAAAATGGGAGTCAGTTTTGCTCACTGTCAGATTCGAAAGTCAGGTATGGTATAAAAGGGACCACCAATTCATTATGGTGAGACTGGCAATGGTCTGATACAGCACAAAAATCCACTTAAGGGAATGACCTGTACTCAAATGCAGGCTGAAAATCTGTAACGTTCCCTCCCTAACAGCATTGGGGGTCAACCCACAGCTAGAGGACTGCAGCGGTTCAAAAAGGCAGCTCACTACCACCTTCTCAAGGATAACTAGGGTTGGGCAAGAAATGCTGACCAGCCAGTGACACTCACATCCCACAAATGAATAAAAAAACGTACACAGGCGCATGTGCACACGTATATTGCACATAAAGCATAATTGTTACAAATGTATACTTCCTTCCAGATCACATACTGAGTTCTGTATTTCTTTTCAATTTAATGTATCTTTTTATTACAATTCAAATGTAGTAGTGTGACAGAACGTCCAGCTGCAATGCTGAAGAAGCGCAATAAGCCGGGTAGCTGAAGCATTTGAATGGATCGTCTTGGGCAGAAAAGGTGTCATTCGGAGAACAAGGTCACTTTGGGAGAAAGATCAAATAGACAGAAGATCTCTTCAGCTAGATGTAAACCATGGGCTTAATTCCATGTAAATAATGTGCATATTTATTACTAAATGGCTTGTTAACGTCTAAAATAACTGAAAGAACTGTAAATCAGGAACAAAAATAGAAGTAGCTGGAAAAGCTCAGCATGTCTGGCAGCATCTGTAAAGAAAAAATCAGAGGTAACGTTTCAGGTCAGGTGGCTCTTCTGAGTGTACCTTGCTACTGGCTACCATCTTACCAAACTTGCCCTACAGACTAGCTGTCGGGAGAACTGGATGTAGAAACCAGAGTGGATAGTAAGAACTGCTGATGCCAGAGTCAGAAACAATACAGTATGGAGCTGGAGGAACACAGCAGGCCAGGCAGCATCAGAGGAACAGGAAAGTTGACGTTTCGGGTCAGG
>NW_025980864.1:0-5530 GCF_021869965.1 Rhincodon typus | reverse complement strand
AAACGTCAGCCTCTCTGCTCCTATGATGCTGCTTGGCCTGCTGTGTTCATCCAGCCCTGCACCTTGTTGTCTCGGATTCTCCAGCATCTGCAGTTCCTACTATCTTTGTCTAGCAATAGTGTTCTCTTAGTACTGATATAAACCATTAACACAGATCTTGAGTTCAAATACTAGAGTTAGACTTAAACCAAAAGCTTCCTGAGTCTGTGGCTAAAGTAAACTGCCTGGTGCATGGTTGATAAATTCTAATCATCACCCTATGGGGGCAAACAAAAGTCAAAATTACTTTGGACAAAAGAACACAGAAGACAGTCATCTGTTGACTTGCAACAAGAACATGTTCCCACCAATTTACATGCTCCCACCAATTTACATGCTATCCCAAGTGACAATGTTTTTAGCCATTTAACACTGATTAACACAGACAATAATTTGAATTTGTAGTCTTAACCAAAACAAGTCAGCATAAACTGCTCCATGTTCTCAGTAGAGTAATACATGGTGCATATCATTGTACAAGTCAACTAGAATATACATTTAAACATACAGATTAATTTGATAAGATCATGGCTGATCTGATTGTCCGACATTTTTGACTACCCCCAATAATCTTTCACCTGGCTTATCAAGAAGCTACTTCTGTCTTAAAAATATGGAGAAGCAGTGGAAGCAGAGTTCCAAAGAGACTCAACATTCTAAGACGTACAATTTATCCTTATTTGTCTTAAATGGGCAACCCTGTATTATTAAGCATTGACCCCTATTTCTAGATTCTTCTGAAAGAGGAAACGTGCTCTCCACTTCCATCCTTTAGGACCTGTCATAATCTTATATGTTTTAATTGTGTCGCCTCTTTTTCTAAACTGCGGCAGGTCCTAGCTTAGCTTGTCCAGCCTTTCCTATTGGATAACTAACGTATTTCAGATTTTAACCTTCTCTGAACTGCTGTTTTAGTATATATTAAGAGGTGTGAACGCTTGTGGCATTTTCTGGTGTTCTACCAGAAGAATCAAGGCTTTATAAAGGAGGGAATGACATCAGTTTGTGCCTTTGTTTTCCTTGATCTAAAGCTGAAAATATAAAAGAACAATACCATCTACAAATTTATCTTGCCTAGTAGCAATTAAACTGATTGTTTTCAGCCAGCATTTTCTTACAGCAATTCAGATTATGATCTTAAAGGAATGCAACTCCATCTTAGCATTGTTGGAGTGTATTGTGCCTTACTTGGTGTATTATTCCTGTTGTATAATGTGTCCTGTAACTTACCACATATAACAACAGATCATTTACTGGTTCAATATTTTTCCCTTTCCTGTAGGTGAGAGTGCCACTTTCTGCCTTGCAAAAAGTGCAGTGAAGACTCTTAAAGATCTTGGGGTATGTACTACTTTCCATGTTCCTTTTCGTTGAGTTCTGAGCTACTGCATGAATGATTTACTAAGCCGAGTTAATTTATGGTTTCACCAGCTGACAGTGTGAAATGCAGACTGAAGCTGTAAGTTAAGATGTAGTGATCCTATAACATTCAGAAGCAGTGTGCAGGCCTTCCTATAAACTATTTGTTAAATCGTCCCGAGAAATAATCCTTCAAGACAGTAGCTGGTGTTGTGAGCTTTTTAGAATACAATCATACTTGAGTTCAGATGTAATTGTGAGAAGAGAATATCATGGTTCCTGCAAGCTGTGTGCCTGCGTAAAATAGTCAAGTGTTTTTATAGAATAGTCAGGTGTTTTATAGAATAGTCAAATGTCATGTGTTTTATAAAATAATCAAATATATAATACAAACAATTCTGCCTGTCCAGGTTTTCAAAGTACAGAAGAGTGGGAGCTCTACCTTGGAACTGAGCAACACCTTTCTACCTCTCATCAATCGACAGAAACTGCTGGAGTACATCCTTAAATTTACTGTAGTATAGAAAGTGCTGGGCAAGGTGGTGCAAATGGTGATTTATTAATGTGGACTGATTAACCCATTTGAATTGAAAATTGACATTTAAAAATGGAGTTGAATATTTCACTTGCTGCATTTTCTAATTTGATTTTTTTTCACTTTTACTGAAAAGCATATGGCTGGATGTCTTTCTTACCCATACATTTTGAGATAACATACCATTCCATTTGGTATCACCTATCTGTGTCTTTTGATGCGGGTATATGAAAGTGTACTTCCCTAAGAAGTGATTGCCATCATTGCTGCTGACTTGTTGGATACACTGATATTTTATGGTAGCCCAAGAAACTGTGTAAGTTTGTTTCACTTCTATTGCTTATGTAATTTATGCTTGTTAGTTAGTTTGAAGATATTTTACACTATTCCTGATAAATTGTGTCATAGGCCATAGATTGTACTATCAAATTCAGCAATAATGAATGAGGTATCAAATCATCAAGGTTCTTAGGACACTGGGGAACATTTTGCCATGTGAGAAACCCATTTGCTAAAACATTTTGCTGTGCTAAAACCTAAGTGATCTAACACTGTGAGTTCTATTAAGATTAGACTGTGGGCTTTCCTCACAAATGTTTTTGTCAGCATCTGCCATTCCCCAGACTTCATATCAATACCTTCAATTTAATACAATTGTTTTGTACTCGGGAGTGAACCTGAGTGCTGGTTATGGACTTAATGAACCTAAACTTTAGCACTAATCACATTCTACTGGAAGATCACCTATCTTGAAAGATGACAGTCTTTAGAATAATTTGTAAGTTCTACGACTGTAATGTCTGCTGCCCGATGCACTTTCAAAAGATATGTTACTTAAAGTTCATCTTTTAGATTCTTGTATAGGGCCCTGACTCTTCCAGGTAGCCAATGGTCATATTAAAACTGTTTATCTTAATAAAGATATTTTCTTCCTTCTTCGACTTGACAACCCATTCCCATGCATGGTTCCAGAAGAGGGGACAGCATCTGACTTGGTCCCTGCATTTTGCCACGCTGCATGAGACAGCAAGAAATATGTGAAGAATATATGCCAAGAAAAATGTGACAAATTTGTACATTTATATGATCTCAGCTGCAAGAAGATATAAGTGAATAATCCAGATCGATATGTGCCTGTCCTTAGCACTACCATCCCCAAGCTCATGAGTGTTTCATCTGTTTCTTTTACCCCCCCCTTGCTTCACCCAGCCTTTCTCATCACACCACCAACTTCACCCCCCATCCCACCACCACCACCACCACCACCATTTTCCTAACTCTTCAGTCTGGCCAAATTGACATTGTGTACTTGTTGTTTGAGGATTCATAATTACCAATCTATGCTCAATCACGCTGTCCTGCATAAATGACTAATTTATTTGACAGTTATTTGATCTATACTTTGTGTGTGCTGTTTCTCAAATTACAGATTGCTTTAGGCTTAGTGAAAAACACATACTTTGATTAAATCCACAGTACTTAGTGACCAAAACAAAAGCCATATAACTTTAAAAAGGCCAAATGTTTACATTAATTGTACCTTGGCAATAAGGTTGTCATTCCAATAGTTGTGTCTGTTTAAGAATACTGTGCATGGCTACTAATCTAAAGACAATTAAGTTCAAATCCCAGCCTTGATGGAATTGTTGCTAACCAATCGTCACAATGCCCCTCTCCCAACATTCAGATTGCCTTTTGTATGATAACCATGTATGTGGCGATGTAATGAGGCAGATAAAATAGGTTTTAAACCATCCCAAGTTTTTCAATGTGCATTTGTTGCTAGCTGGTTAAAGATTGACTCTGGGTATGTGTGAAGTCTGCAACAGCATTACAACCAACAGTTCTTAAAGTATAGTACCAGAGAATGGAACCATTTTGAACTTTGCATGATCTTATTAAAGCAAACACTACAATATAGAGTCCAATTCATTCCTCTGATGGTGCACATCAACCTAAAATTTACAGTATATGCCAATACTGTGTGTGCATAAAATTCTTACAATCTGCAATATTTTGTCTTTTCCGTCTTAAAGGAGAGACTTTCTAACCTGAAGTTTTATGCTTGCAATACCATCAGTCAGAGAATTTCATTTATATAAGCTACACTTCCAGCTTGAAACAGTGTAGTGAATGAATGGTAAATTGTGTAATGGTGGACCACCTCATTACAGATATTTAGTAAGAAAGCACTTCGATATCATTTATAAAGGCTGGGATTAGGAGACCACTTTGTTGCTGTGAGATGTGTAAATACTGTAATCCATTAACACTTTGTACAGTTTATTTTATTGTGTATCTATTTATTGAAGATCTCAGCTATTCCCTTTTCATTGAGTTAACATGAACTCATGCTGATTTGAATCTTGGGAGAAAAGAAGTTAGGCCTTAATTGTTAAAGTTCCACATCACATAGCTGAATAACTTAAATCACTCTCGTGGAAAACATTACCTTTGTGTTAGACCAAAGATTTTCCACAACCTAGTTGCACTGTATTTTAGCTTGTATTTGTTCAGTTTTGTGTACGTCCATTTCTAATATATGCAATATGTTATGTATGTTAAAGAAGGGTACAACATGCTGCATTAGTTGATGTTTCAATTTTATGAGTGAATGGCTGCAGAACTGGCAAGTTGAATTTCTGCCTTGTGTTTCAGTGAGGGTGGAATTGTACTGTATGCTTCTGGTGTAGGATGGGGTTCAAAGAAGAAACGCATATGCTGTAAATACAAAATAAAAGCAGAAACGTTAACTGTCTTTTCTCTTTCAGATGCTAACTGGCCTGCTGGCATATTCCGAGCAGTTTTTAATTTTGTTCAGGTGTATAGTTCGTTTATACCACAGATATCTTTTCTTTTAACTTGTTTTATCTTTTTAAAATCAATTTCATGTTACAGTGCCAGGGTAAGTAAAGACTGGAAGATTTATTTCTAGAAGTAGGATATTGATGTACAGACAGTTTAGGAATATTGGGTTGTGTAAATTAAACTTGTATGTTGGTGGGAACAAAATTCTCATTCTGAATATAAATTGAAACGTACTAAAGGTGATGAGGTGAACATGCAGCAGATTTTAACTAACTGAAAAGCAACAGCTGGAAACAGTTAACTGATCAGGGCAAGCTCAGGACAGTGACATAACCTCGATTACTAGAAGCCTTAATTATTTGGTGCTTCCAAAATTAAGAGAGAGCTTAGACCATTATTAAAGCCATATAGGAAATAAATGTGTCATGGATGAAAACACAATGTTATAGCAGTTCACTGTCATTTTATGGTATTTCCTTTGTTGTCAGCCATTTGATATATATACACCTTGTTATCTCAGATTCTCCAGCATCTGCAGTTCCTACTATCTCTGATATATTCTGTTTCTTTAAAACAAAATTGATGTGAGATTCAAGATAATTGAGATGTTTTGGCAAAGACCAACTGTGCGGAGAAGACCCTCACTAGTCAAATTGGTATCCACTTTCAACATGGCAGTTGTCACTCATTCAGCAAACCAATGGAATATTTAAGTGTAAACACCAGTAAACAAGTCATCAAATTAAAATAGTTTCAGAGATAGTAGGAACTGCAGATGCTGGAGAATCT
>NW_025980863.1:1861-5530 GCF_021869965.1 Rhincodon typus | reverse complement strand
TCCCCAGTCCAGCCCTGAACATCGCATATAACACCTGCTGAGCAGTTAGTCTCACAGCTCGGACTGATTTGTCAGTCTTTGGTATGGCAGGGAAATCAGAAGCTTTCAAAGTGGAAAATGTCGCTCCAGTGCCAATCAAAAAGTCCATAATTTTCCCATTAACGGCAACTGGGACGAGGGATTCCCTGGGGGGAGGCATGGAGTGTTTGGGAGGGACTGGGAGGACAAAAGTAATGATGTATCCTGTATCTGGGAGCGGCATCCTTATGGCTGCTGTTGATGTGCTGTGGATTTAGAGAAAGGATTGGAAACGGAGAAAGGCGCAGGATTCTCCGGGGACTTAAGGTCACTTTTACACATCCGAGCCCAGTGTCCCATGCGGCCACATGTGTAACAAGGGCCATTTGACTCTCTTGGACCTTTTTGGCCACGACCCCGACCCTTATTAGCCCATGGAGGCCTGTGGGGTTGTCGGCTGTCATCAGCAGTAAGGCTCTGATCAGGCTTCTCTTTATTTGTTTGCTGTTGCATTTTGTAACTGGCGCTGGCTATGTTGCAAGATGCTCAAGATCACATTCAGATTTTTAGCTTCTCATCCAACACAAAGTACAAAACATCTGTTTCATACCAAGCTGCAGCCTGTTTACAATAATACTGACAAGGGCAGGTGTCCCCGCATTTCCTTCAATTCCGGAATACTGTTCAGAAACAGTTTGGAGCCACTCAACATAATCGCATACATCTTCATCAACCTTTTGTAAAGTATTATGAATTTCTGCCCAATCAACAGTTCATGGAAAACTCTCAACGAAGTGCCTTTTTAAAAAAAAAATTCCCAAAGTTGCCCCAAATGAGCTTTACCGTAAGGGTCCTCTGGCCAGTTACACTTTGCTTTACCCTGTCTCCGTTTGTTGGTTCCAAGGTAACGCATCCATCATAAGATCCAAATCTCCTCGTTTTGGCTTATGGCACTTATGCAAAATTTCTAATTTTTTTGTAGGAATTCCTCAATCTTGTTTTTATTTGGGGGGTTTGGCATAGTTTCAACAATACTCCGTAGTTCAGAAGGGGGTCCAAGGTCGATAGACCTGGCCTGGTTGGCCATCTGGACCAGGGAATGCGCGCATGGGCAGTTGGGGAGTCGGTGCACCTCCGCTTCTAGTTTGGGAACGGCGATGTTTTGAAATAGGACTAGAAACATTTTAAGTCCCGAAATAACGGGGTTTGGTGTTACCCCCGGTACCGGCGGTAGAAGTGGGTTGGTTACTTGGTACAGGACTTGTCGTAGGAGGGGCATAATAATATGGTGGAGGCGGGGTTGGGAATGAGGACTTGAATCTGTGAGAGGGGCAGATGGATCATGGGCGGGTCCGTCCTGTTTGTCTTTAGATTGGACCAGGTCTGACAATCATCCCAGTCACGGGCCTGTACTTCATCATCATTGTCAGCTCTCAGCCCAGCCTTACTAGAAAACATCGTTTTATCACAGTTCTTATTTGATCCCAGGCCGTCCTTATTTATGAGATAGTAGGAACTGCAGATGCTGGAGAATCTGCGATAACAAGGTGGAGAGCTGGATGAACACAGCAGGCCAAGCAGCATCAGAGGAGCAGGAAAGCTGACGTTTCGGGCCTAGAACCTTCTTTCCTCTTTTGTTTTTCTCTTTGACTCAAAATCACACCTAATTGTTTCAAGCGATCGCAATTAAAAGGGCCTTCCGGGGGGAAACGGCTTTTCCGTTTTCTGCCTCCAATTTACCCATTTTTCGACAAATTTGACTGATTCGGGCCCCTAACGAACGCACATAAAAGCCAATGGTGTCCGCTTTTGTGGGTCTGTCTCGTTGGAGATACTGTTCCCCATCGTGATCACTTCGCGAAGTAAGATTAAATTTATAGCCAGTCAGATTTCCGGAAATGTTAAACCCTAACAGTGCCCGGGCCTTGCAGCACCTCACCGAGAGGATTCCAACTCTCTTGCAGAGGCAAACCGGCCATTACCTCCCAGGGTAACAAGGTGTACAGCTGGATGAACACAGCAGGCCAAGCAGCATCACAGGAGCAGGAAGGCTGACGTTTCGGGCCTAGACCCTTCATCGCGGTATCTAAGCCCATGCCTCGAGCCAGAGGGTTTGCCATCTCAGTGGAACTCCTAAGAAAATACTGTCATAGAAATGGCTATTCAGGCGGCAATTTGTTAAACATTAACTAGTTTATTGCTTCCATGCAAGGAGAGTCAATAAACAGGGTTACTAGTAACCCTGCAAGACGAGTCTAAAGTTGGCAGTTACAGTTGCATTTTTATACATAAATCATGTTTCCTCATTGTCCCGTTACATCTTGATCATAAGCCTCAGCGACACAATACACCAATCATTTTATGACATTTACTAATATGTTATGTATTTTTAAGTTTAGCAGTCATCAGCCAAGTGTGGTTTTTGCGGTTAAAGGCATTCTGCTCTGTGCTGCAAAAGTCTCACTTTTGGAGAAGCTGGGAGTGATTTTTAGGTATCAGCATGTATATATTTTTAAAAGCTTATTGTGTCTCAGAATTTTCCTGGCTTTTTTTTGACTGTCTGGAACTTTGTGTGGTTTCTAATGTCTAGAGCATTCTGCCTTTTTACTGCCATTGCAACCTTTGCTTTACTGACTGGGGTGTTTTGACCCATTTAACATTATCCTTCAGCAGTGCACACACCCAGAAAGACATTTCAGTCACGACTCGTGAGCTCAAAACCTCACCAACCAACCACCTTGACTAACCTGTGCAAAATTCCCTCGTTCTCCACAATCCTGTGATTGGGACACGGATTTAAGGGGTAGGCATGTGATCCAGCTTTTACATTCTCAAACTCTGCCGAGATATCCCATAAATGGATAAGAAGTAGGAGGTGGAAAGTCAAGCTTGAAATAGCTGCAATAAGCTCAGGACAAGAAGAGATAGGAACAATTATATGGTGGGGTGGGGTGGTGTTTGGAGAAAGAGAGAGAGAGAGTTATATCTGGGAGTCACACTGACAGCAGGAAAATCCTAAAACAGAATGTCCCCATGATCTGTCCAGCTGTCTGTGCGCCGGGGATTTCAGAGTCAGAGAATCTTTGAGTCTAGTATAAGAGCATTGGTTAATATTTTCAAACCGTATTGCTGTCACCGTTCTTCCTTGTTTTTTTTTTCCCTATTTGTAAAGTCAATGTCAGTGCTGTACTAACATCAAATGGCGTCAGTGAACAAGCTTAAAATATCTGACTGGCTCATGTGGATCTGAAATTCTGTCAGGAAGGGAGAGGGGCAAATATATCAAAAGCTGTTTTCATTCACACATTCCTACATTGTAAAAATGTGAATTGTCTTTGCATAGATAGGAAATGAAGACAGCTCTTTCAAGCTGATTAAATGAAAATTCCAGAACCTGACTACAGGAAATGCCTAAGACAATGTAACGTTTCAGCAATGTCTGCTTTACTTTGCAAGCTTCAGATAACTGAGAGACTTGAATATGCAAAAACTGAAATAGCTTAGCCGCTGGATTGCAGGTGTATGTGACCTTGTTCAGGATCTGTTGCAGAATTTGAATCCTATGTGGCGAGGTTTGTCCCAAAATCCAGTATTTATGAAATATCACACTGACCTGTGGTGAGTTAAAATTGTGTGTTTTCTACAAATTAA
>NW_025980863.1:1181-1749 GCF_021869965.1 Rhincodon typus | reverse complement strand
GAGATATCCCATAAATGGATAAGAAGTAGGAGTTGGAAAGTCAAGCTTGAAATAGCTGCAATAAGCTCAGGACAAGAAGAGATAGGAACAAATATATGGTGGGGTGGGGTGGTGCTGGGAGAAAGAGAGAGAGAGTTATATCAGGGAGTCACACTGACAGCAGGAAAATCCTAAAACAAAATGTCCCCATGATCTGCCCAGCTGTCTGTGCGCCGGGGATTTCAGAGTCAGAGAATCTTTGAGGCTTGGAGAAGAGCATTGTTTAATATTTTCAAACCGTATTGCTGTCACCGTTCTTCCTTGTTTTTTTTTCCCTATTTGTAAAGTCAATGTCAGTGCTGTACTAACATCAAATGGCGTCAGTGAACAAGCTTAAAATATCTGACTGGCTCATGTGGATCTGAAATTCTGTCAGGAAGGGAGAGGGGCAAATATGTCAAAAGCTGTTTTCATTCACACATTCCTGCATTGTAAAAACGTGAATTCTCTTTGCATAGATAGGAAATGAAGACAGCTCTTTGAAGCTGATTAAATGAAAATTCCAGAACCTGACTACAGGAAATGCCTA
>NW_025980863.1:0-281 GCF_021869965.1 Rhincodon typus | reverse complement strand
AAGCTGATTAAATGAAAATTCCAGAACCTGACTACAGGAAATGCCTAAGACAATGTAACATTTCAGCAATGTCTGCTTTACTTTGGAAGCTTCAGATAACTGAGAGACTTGAATATGCAAAAACTGAAATAGCTTAGCCGCTGGATTGCAGGTGTATGTGACCTTGTTCAGGATCTGTTGCAGAATTTGAATCCTATGTGGCGAGGTTTGTCCCAAAATCCAGTATTTATGAAATACCACACTGACCTGTGGTGAGTTAAAATTGTGTGTTTTCTACAAAT
>NW_025980862.1:0-5531 GCF_021869965.1 Rhincodon typus | reverse complement strand
TCGCACCTGGAGTACAGTGTGCAGTTTTGGTCTCCTTACTTAAGAAGGGATATACGAGCACTGGACGGGGTGCAGATGAGATTCACTCGGTTGATTCTAGAGTTGAGAGGTTTGGAATATGAGGTGAGACTGAGTAGGCTGGGATTAAAATCATTGGAATTCACAAGAATGAGGGCAGATCTTATGGAAACATACAAGATTATGAAGGGAATAGATAAGGTGGAGGCAGGGAGGTTGTTTCCACTCGCAGGTGAAACTAGGACTGGCGGGCATAGCCTCAAAATAAAGGAATCGGATGTAGGACTGAGGACAGGAGGAACTTCTTCACCCAAAGGGTTGGGAATCTGTGGAATTCCCTGCCCAGTGAAGCGGTTGAAGCTACCTCGCTGAATGTTTTTAAGGCAAGGCTAGATAAATTTATGAACAGTAAAGGAATTAAGGTTTATGGTGAGCGGGCGGGGAAGTGGAACTGAGTCTCAAAAAGATCAGCCATGATCTTATTGAATAGCGGGGCAGGCTCGAGGGGCCAGAGGGTCTACTCTTGCTCTTAGTTCTGATGTTCTTATGTTATAATGTTATTGTGCCTCATAAAAACCAGAGAAAAGGATATTTTAAGGCGATTGACACTGCATGACTAAAGACGCGCCAGCCAGAGGTTCTGAGGAAGGATCACCTGACCCGAAATGTTAACTCTGTTTTTTCCCTCACAGATGCTGCCAGACTTATTGAGCTTTTCCTGCAACTTTGCATTTTTTCCTGATTTGCAGCATCCGCAGTTCTTCCGGTTTTTACGATGTGTTTTGGTATTTATTTACAGGGGGCTCTTTATTTATAGCTGGCTGTGTCTTTGAGAGTTTATTTGTAAGGGGCCCTGTTTTATGGATAATTTACAGGTCGGTTTTGTGCTGGGGTGTATTGACAGGTGCTCTGTGTTTTCGCGTTTATTTAGAGGGAGCCCTGTGTTTTGCATTCTGTTTCCTCGGGCATCTGTTTTAGAGGTCATTTAAAAGGGTCTGTGTATTTGAGGGTATAAATACAGGGGGTCCTGTTTTACGGATTATTTGAATTAAGCTCCTTGTTTTACTGGTTATTGTAAGGGTTCTCTGTCAGAGGGCTTGTTTACAGGCGTCTCTGAGGGTTTATTTACTGGAAGCACAGTTTGAGGGAGGATTTGCAGGGTGTACTGTGTTTCAGGGTTTATTTACAAGGAGCTCTATATTTGACATGTAATTTACATGGGGCTTTGTCTTTTATTGTTTCTTACTGGGGGCTCTGTTTTACATTTTAATTCCTGAGGAACCTTTCTTCGGTCATATGTAAAGGGGTCTCTGCGCTTGAGAGCGTAGTTACAGGTAGCTCTGTTTTTATCATTTGTTTAAATGAGGCTCTGCATCTGAGATTATTTACAGAAAGCTTTGTGTTTCAGGCTTCATTGTGTTTAAACCCTGTTTATTGATAGGGAGTTACGTGCCGCGGTGCTCTGTGGTTAACATTTTACTTCGTGAGGGAACTTTCTTCTGGTTTATTTAAAGGGTCTCTGTGCTTGATAGTGTATTTACAGGGGCCTTTTTTTACCGTTTGTTTAAATGAGGCTCTGCGTCGGAGATTATTTCCAGGAAGCATTGTGTTTCAGGGTTAATTTACAGGGATGTGTGTGTTTTTGGGTGTACATACACGATGCTGTGTGCTTTTGGGATTGTTTATAGTGAGCTCCGTGTTTTAAAGGCTTTGAAAGGGGTCTCTGTTTTAGGGTTTGTTTGCAGGAGGCTGTTTCTTTATAGGTAGCTTTGTCTTTTTAGGGTTATTTGTAAGGGGCCCTGTCTTACGGATAATTTACAGGTGGGCTAAGTGTTGGGGTGTAATTAAAGGTGCTCAGTGTTTTCGGATTTATTTAGACGTAGCCCTGTGTTTTACCTGATACTTCCTGGACAACGTGTGTTGGAGTTCATTTAAAGGGGTCTGTGTATTTGAGCGTATAATTACAGGGGGCTCTGTTGTTGAAGTTTGTTTAAATAGGACTCTGTGTTTATGGGTTATTTACAGTGAGGTCCGCGTTTTCCGTTTGCTGAAAGGGGTCTCTGTGTTTGAGGGCTTCTGTGCAGTCGGCTCCGTGTTTGAGGGCCAGGAGTACGGCTGAAGCTGGGTTCGGTTTGGGCCTGAGGCTATGGTTAGCAGAGGATGAGTCTCGCGTTAGGGCTGATGGTTGTGGTTTGGATTAGGCTTTGGGCTGAAGTTAGGCTTCGGGCTTACGCAAGGGTTAGCGTTAGGGCTGAATCGAGGGTTAAGGTTAGGGATACTTCTGAGAGTAGGGAGAATGAAAGCAGCTTCGCACACCCAGAGCCGGAGGGACAGCAACTGCGTATTCTACAGGAGACTCGGCATGTATTGTAACTTAACAGCTCAAATAGTATGACAGATTCATATGATCCCATTACCAGGAGGCACTGCCACAGAACTGACCCGCTAACAATGAGGAATTTGCCTGGTCCAGGGAAGTTTTGAAGCACTGTCAGAGGGACAGAACTGCTGGAGAGCATTATAATCAGAGAGTCAGTACTGAGGTAGCGCCTCATTGTAAGAGGGTCAGAACTAAGGAAGTGCCTCACATTTATAGGGTCTCTAATGAGGTAATGCAGCAGTACCAGAGGGTCAGAACTGTTGGGGTGCATTATTGTGAGACGCTCAACACTGAGATAGTGTCTTATTCTCAAGGGGTTAGACTTGTGGGAGTGCCAAAAGACTGCAGCGCTGTGACAATGTCAGACTGAGGCACTCCCTCACTGTCAGATAGTCAGTACTGTCAGAGCTTCAATACTGAAGCAGTGCTTCATTGTCAAATGGTCCGCACTGAGGTATTGCAGCAGTGTCAGTGGGTCAGAACTGTGGGAGTGTGTTAGTCATAGGGTCAAGACTGAGGCTGAGCCTTATTCTAAATTCTTACTGGGGGAGTGATACAGAACTAAATTAAATAATTTTAAAAAATCAGGCGTCGGCTAAATGTGATCCTCTGACAACTGTGCACTCCTTCAGTACTGACACTACAACATCGAGGGACAGCCTCAAACGGACCCTCTGACAATGAGGCATTCTCTCCGGCCAACAATCTTTAATTGTAAACTAATCTGTAATACTATTTGACCTGTTAATTTACAATACATCCCGAGTCTTCTGTAGAATACGCAGTTGCTCTCCCTCTGGTTCTGTCTCTCGGTATGCGAAGCTGCTTTCTTTCTCGCTGCCCCCAAAAAATAACCCTACCCCAAACCTTAACCCGAGATTCAGCCCTAACGCTAACCCCTGCGCAAGCTCTGAGCCTAACCTCAGGCCAAACTCTAATCCTAACCTTCGCCTCAGGCCTAACACAAACCATAACCCTCAGCTCCAGTGCTGACCCGAACCTCACCTCTGACGCTCGCCTCAGGCCTTCACAAAAGCCCTCAAAAACCGAGCCCGCTATAAATATACCCTCCGAAACCCATTTCAATAACCCGTAAAACGCGGAGCTCACAGTAAATAACCCCTAAAACACAGAGCCCCATTTAAACTAATATTAAAAACAAAGCCCCCTGTAATTATACCCTGAGAGACACGGACCCCTTTAAACACACATCACCCAGGAAGTAGAAGGTAAAACAAAGGGCTCCGTCTGAATAAATCCGAAAACACTGAGCACCTGTAATGACACCCCACACTCAGCCCACCTGTAAATTATCCGTAAGACAGGGCCTCTTCCAAATTAACTTTGAAAAATAGACGTACCGATAAATAACAGTCCCCGATAAATAAACCCGAAGACAGAGACGCCTTTCAGTCACCTGTAAAAAATGGATCACAGTAAATAATCCCTAAAACACAGAGCATCGTGTACAGATACCCTGAAACACAGACATCCCTGTAAATGAACTCTGAAACACACAGCCTCCTGTGTATATTCTCCGTCGCAGAGTCTCATTTGAAAATATACTAAAAACAGAGCCCCCTGTAAATACACCCTTAAAACCAGAGACACATTTATATATAATCGAAGAAAGGTCCCTCAGGAAATAAAATGTGAAAGACACAGCCCTCAGTGAGAAAACATAAAAGAACGAGTTCCCTCTAAGTAAAATGTAAAATATAGAGCTCCCAGTACATAAACCCTGAAACAGTGCCCCCTGCAAATCCTCCCTAAAACTAAGCCTCCTGCAATTAAACTCTCAGAGGCGACCCTAAAACACAGAGCCTCCAAATAATAAAGCCTAAAGCAGAAGCCCACTGTAAATCAACACGAAATAAGACAGCCCCCACTACAGCACGGCGAATTGCTCGGATGGAGATAGTACAGCATAGTCTGAGGCAATGCCTCTTTGAAAAAGAGTCAGTAATGGGGAGCTGTAGTGTCGGAAGATGGTCATTGTTGAGGTCGCGCCTCATTGTCCTCGGGTCAGGACTGAGGGAGCGCCTCATTGTACGAGGGTCAGGATTGAGGGAGCGCCTCATTGTTAGCGGGTCAGGAGTGAGGGAGCGCCTCATTGTCAGTGTTTCAGGACTGAGGGAGCGTCTCATTGTACTTGGGTAAGGAATGAGGGAGAGCCACATTGTCAGCGGGTCAGGGCTGAGGGAGCGTCTCATTGTCAGTGTTTCAGGACTGAGGGAGCGTCTCATTGTACTTGGGTAAGGAATGAGGGAGAGCCACATTGTCAGCGGGTCAGGACTGAGGGAGCGCCTTATTGTCAGCAGGTCAGGTCTGAGGGAGTGCCTCATTGGTCGGGGGTCAGGAGTGAGGTGGCGCCTCATTGTCAGCGGGTCAGGGCTGAGTGAGCGCCTCATTGTCAGCAGGTCAGGACTGAGGGACCGCCTCATTGTCAGCGGGTCAGGACTGAGGGAGCGCTTAATTGTCAGCAGGTCAGGACTGAGGGAGCGCCTCATTGTCAGCGGGTCCGCACTGGGGGGGCGCCTCATTGTCAGTGGGTCAGGACTGAGGGAGCGCCTCATTGTCACTGTTTCGGGACTGAAGGAGCGCCTCATTTTACCAGGGTCAGGACTGAGGGAGCGCCTCATTATCAGCGGATCCGGACTTGGGGGGCGCCTCATTGTCAGTGGGTCAGGACTGAGGGAGCGCCTCATTGTCACTGTTTCGGGACTGAGGGAGCACCTCATTGTACTAGGGTCAGGACTGAGGGAGCGCCTCATTGTCAGCGGGTCAGGACTCGGGGAGCGCCTCATTGTCAGCGGGTCCGGACTGGGGGAGCGCCTCATTGTCAGCGGGTCAGGACTGAGGTATTTGAGGCAGTGCAATGAAGGGTGTGGGTCCTTTTATTCTTTTAAAGTTAGAGAATGCCAGAAAGCTTATCAACGCTATATGATTTGACTGGGTTGGGAATTACTTAATGACAGCAGAAAGTTTAGTAGCCTGATTACCGCGGCTGGCTCTTGAGATTTCACTATTGCCGGTTTACTCATTCTTTCATTCAATTTCACGGAAGCGCTATTTTGAGAGTAGCATTCTTAAAGGGAATGCGGACCCTATTCAATATGCATCTAACAGAGAC
>NW_025980861.1:0-5531 GCF_021869965.1 Rhincodon typus | reverse complement strand
TGCTGCTTGGCCTGCTGTGTTCATCCAGCCCTGCACCTTGTTGTCTCGGATTCTCCAGCATCTGCAGTTCCTACTATCTCACCTTCTTCACCACTCTGTGATGCCACTTTAAAGGAACTATGAACCTGCACTCATGGATACATACTCCACTTTTAGCATTTTCCTTTAGAATTCCTTATTGGAACACATGCCTACACCATCGTTTCAGGCTGTGGAGATGGAATGTACCATATTCCCTACTGATTACCACTGTTTTTCTAATAGCAATTTCTCTATGTTCCACCATTACACACCTTGTACTTAGAATGGTAAACTCATTATGCAGTGTTAGAATTAGTACTAAATGCAATAAATGCTTAATTTAGTGAGTCCATCCCTGGCGAGGACAGCTACTGGACATTTGTAAATGTTGGTCTTTTTTTATAAACAGACCAGAAAATGCTATGGCTCAGATTTTCTGATGGCCAGATAATAATTCCTGCAACATAGATAGGAGATGTGCATCAGACACTGCTGAATCCCTAACATAGCAGACTTTTTGCTTGAGAAATTGAAGGTTCAGATAGATGATTCCCCGACATTCAGAACTTTCCAAAATTACCTACTTAAATTGCAGAATTTAGAGGATTCTGATGCAGTTAGCACATAGCTACTCAGGAAACAATTAAAGTATTGACCTAGTCTAACTCCTGGGTTACTATTAAACTGAGCCTCAACAACACACTTAAACCTCTCAAATCCTGAGCTAACGCTCCACTTCTGACTGCGCCCCCAAGATCCTGACAACCTCCTCTCTCCTGCTGGATCTGACACTCCCCCAGTAATCTCCCCCACCTCTGCCAACTCCAGACTGACACCTTCTCCCTACCCTCACCATTGGGTTTGACCTTCTCCTGCCACTGCCAGACCCCACCACCCTTCTGAGCTCTTGGAATCCAACACACATTTTCCCCCATGGGTCCTAACACTCATCTACCAAACAGAATTCATACATCCCACCCACCTTGACCTATCTGAAACACTCCATCACTTACCTGGCCCCCTCCAACCTTGTGCCCAACTTAACTTGGCACCCTACACTCTACCCAGCTGGCACCCTACTTACCTGGCACCCTAACTTCACACTTACTAGGCATACTTACCATTTCACAGGAGCTGTCAAAGTGCCTGCCTCTGATGCCGGACATTTAAATCAACCGACCGTTGTGAAAAGTGGCCTTGGTTGCTTTCCCCCAACTAATCCATGCTAAATGGGACCTGTCAGATTTAAGATATCACTCTGTATTTCTGAAGAAGCCATGACTGGAATCTCCTGTTAGAAATGCACAGCTCTTTCTTAGTGTAAGAAAGAATGGAGTGGCAATCTGAATGTGATTGACACTCCTCAGAAAATACAGTCCAAAATATAAATGGTATTAATCATGATATCTTTATAATATAATTTTATATTATTAGAGCGTCAATTGTTGAAAAGAAATGTTGCTGAAGATTTGCTGTAGTGACAATAGTCCCATTCTTCTACAGAACTTACCTTAAGCCTTCATTTGCATATTGACTGTTTTCAGAATCAATCTAAAAGGACTAAAATATTTCATTAAAATGTATGAAGAGATGATTTATAATAAAATTCTTTCCATTTCTGTCCATTAAATTCTGCCATAAACTGGGATAGCAAGTATAATTCCAAAGACGAAGCTTTTGAAAAAAAAACAACTTTGAATGCTTACAGATTGAAAATAATTTCACACAAGATCACAGACTCTCAGAATCATTACAGCCCAGAGGGGGCCATTCAGCCTCTTGTGCCTGCACTGGCTCTCCAAATGAGCAATTCACGTAGTGCAATTCCCCTGCCTTCTTCCTGAAATACTGCATATTCCTCATTTTCAGATAACAATCAAATATTCTTTGGAATGCCTCAATTGAGTGTGCCTCTTCCAAACTCTCAGGCAGTGCACTGCAGACCTGAAACACCCACTGGATGAAAAGATATTCCTCATAGCTATTTTGCTTCTTTGACTTTACAATCTTTGCCACCTCATTAATCAATCCTTTTATGGGCGGGGACAATTATTCCCAATCTGCTTTTTCCAGACCCCTTATGATTTTTAGTATCACAATAAAATATCCTCTCAGTTGTCTCTTCTTCAACATATCTGTGTAACTGAAGTTTCTGAGCTGTGATACCATTCTTGTGAATCTTTTCTGGACTCTCTTTAATGTCTTCATAACTTTATTAAACTGTGGCACCCAGAACCGGACAAGTTCAATATAGCTTCCTTGCACTTGTGCTTTATGCCATTTCTAATAAAGCCTAGGATGTGGTATGCTCTATTAATCTCTGTCTCAACCTGTCCTGCTATCTTCAATAATTTATGCATATATACAAACTGTTCCTGCACTCTCTTTAGAATTATACTTTTTATTTTGCATTGGCTCTTTATGCTCTTCCTACAAAATGAACCATTTCACATTTTTTCTACACTGAAGTTCATTTGCCACTTATTTACCCATTCCATCAACTTGTTTATTACTTTGAAAGATCTACACTATCCTCCTCAGTTTGCAAGACTTCAGAGTTTTGTACCATCTGCAAACTTTGAAATTGTGTCCAGTACACAATTATATCTTGCTTTACTGTGGTAGCATGCTGGAAATCAAGCTCTGCTATTCCTGGAGTTGCCACAGAAGTTAAATATTTTATCAAAGTATGCAAAATTCCTAATTCACCAGACCTTTTAGATCCATGTTAACAGAAAAGCACAGACCAGGTTTTTGTACTTAACAAGAATGACTATTTATTATAAATTAATCGATTCTAGCTATAGATAAACTACTATGAACCATCAACATATAACTCTACTGGATAAAACTCTAACCCGTCTTATACACATGCACAGATAGACAGAGCCAGATAATAAAACATCAGCGCTGTGGGTAGAGGGACAAGATCAAAAATCACACGACACCAGGTTATAGTCCAACAGGTTTATTTGAAGACACAAGCTTTTGGACCCTCACTCCTTGTTCAGGTGTCAGTGAGACTCTGAAAGCTTTTGTCTTCAAATAAACCTGTTGGACTATGGCCTGGTGCTGTGTGATTTTTGACCTTGTCCACCCCAGGCCAACACCAGCACCCCCACATCATGGGTAGAGCGACAAACTGGATAGGCAGTTCAATGGCCCTGTCCACGGGATTCACTTAGTTGATTCTTTTACTTTGCAGGACTTGCAGTTCTTCAAATTCTGTTCTCCAGGTACTTTCAGTTTCTTTCAAGAGGCACAGAGTGACTGATGCATAAACTACAAAGTCTCTGTCCCATAGATTAAAAGCACAGTTTACAGAAATGTGGGAGAAAATAACTGGCTTTCTTCAGATATGTTTTCTACTGAGGTGAGAGACGCAACATCTCTCCTTTTAGATGTCTGAAGGCTCCTGGCGGTATCTTTCACACCCACAAGCTGTTCAGCAACAAAGGAGCCAATTATATACTTGTTGGTAGGCAGATGGCTTTTGTCATCCACAGGTGGCTCCAACTCCACAAACCAATAAGCTACTTGTTGCCATCCAAATCTCACTTTGTGCACACCCACCAGTAATTAACCTCCCCTACTGCTTGAACAAAGCAACAGGGTAAACATTACTTACAATAAGATTCGGTAACTGGAGTTATAAAAACAAAACTGCAGCAAACTATTTCAGAATTTAAAATAGTTTTATTTTAAAATAAAATCGTTTTAAAATAGTTAATTTCTATTTCATTTCACAATCAAAAATACAGACATAAAAAGTTAGATACAACACAAGATCTAGGTTGTGAGTATATATCAGGAGGAGAAAGGGTCTCACCACTGACCTCTGGGGCACACCACCTTCTTCCAGTCCCAGAAAAAAAATCCATTAAGCATTACTCTATCTTCCGCCACTCAGACAATTTTAGAGACACGTGATTGAGCAAGTTTAACCAGACCAGTGGAATGGTGAAAATCAAACTTCATTAAATTGGCCATTAAAAGCAAAAAAAAAGTTGCTGGAAAATTAGAAAATAAAATCAGATTGGCTTCTTTAGTAGATTTTCTAGTTGCAACAACATTTTTCTAGCAGATTTGTGAAAGAAATGTAGAAAAGTGCAGCTGTTCTTGTGGTTTCAAGAGTTGCGGCATTGCTGCTGCAAGCTAGTGGTTGCAATACTAATTCAATCCACGGGATGGCGAAGGAGACTGTTTCTTTGACCTGACCTTGGTATGGTAATACTGTTTCCACAAAAGTAGCAATCGAAGATTGCTGCGGATAGTTTCGGTGCTTACTATCATTCCTAAAGCAGTGCAATAATCTGAGAAGCCGGGAAAGAAGTCTAGAGGTGGGGGTGAGATACTTTCCAGAAATAGCTAAGGGTAAACTGTACATATACACGCGTTTCTTTAAAAAGAAACTTTCCAATATCTGTAACACACTTCTACTGAACCAATTAGAATTTTCAATCTTCATTTTGGTTCTTAAAAAAAAAGCCGAGAACAAAGTGTATTTTAGTGACATAAAGTTTATCTCAGGTAAAGGAGAAATTTATGGAAATATCAAAAAAAGCTGTACATAGCCAAAAAGCTCGACCAGAAGTAAAATGTTACAACACGGAGGAGTTAAAAGTAGTTTGCAAAAATGTCTTTTTGAAACGTGGACAGCGGACAATCCCCCAGTCCCCTTTTCGCCGAAGGGTCCAGAGTACTTTGACTCACTGCAGCAGCTGCATGTAGCTCGTACTTTTCGGCTGAGAGGCCACTTCCGATGCAGGAGGAGAAAACCAAGGCTTTTCACAGATACACAACCTCCCTTCCAGCTGCAACGTTCAATGTTGATGGAGATAGACGAGGGGAGGGGATCCTCCTAATCCCTGGGAGTCATAATATTCTGGTGAATTTGCACCGCACTTCTTTTAAAGCCCACTGTCCTTACTAAGATGTGCTGCCCAGAATTAGAATTGTGCACAATGCTCTTGTAGTCTAACCAGAACTCCTGCAAAGCTTCTTTTACATGCTGCCCTCTAGTTGTTAGGGCTAACATTTCATTGGCCTTTCTGATTATGGATTGTACTTCTGTTACTCTTCAGTCATCACTGCACATGGATTCCTGAATCTACTTCGATCTCCACTGTTGCTGTTTCCTCCTCCCATTATTGGCTCCACCCGTTTTCTGAGGGTCCAAAATGAATTACCACATACTTTGCTGCAACCAAATGCCATAGTTTGTTCCGTCAGGCAGAAGATACAAGAAGTCTGAACACGCACTAGCGGGTTCAGGAACAACTCCTTCCCAACTGTTATTAGACTGATGAATGGACCCTCTAGCCTCAAATAATGCTGATCTTGCCAACATTGATCTGGCCTAGCGCACACCCTGTGCAATGTAACCTGTGTGACTCTAATTGTTGCAGAGATAGTAAGAACTGCCCATGCTGGAGAATCTGAGATAACAAGGTGTAGAGCTGAATGAACACAGCAGGCCAAGCAGCATCAGAGGAGCAGGAAAGCTGACG
>NW_025980860.1:0-5531 GCF_021869965.1 Rhincodon typus | reverse complement strand
GCCGAAGGGCCTGTACTGCGCTGTAATGTTCTATGTTCTATGTTCTAACTGGGAGGGACGAGATCAAGGAAATGAAGATTCAGGGAAGTGCTAATGAGTAAATTGTTGAAACTGAGTTAACAGGTTCTCCAGGTCTTAATTAATTTCATTCTAGAGTTTTAAAGTAATGAAATAGTTCATGTTTGTATCAATTTTCCGAAGTTCCCTAAATTCAGAGGAGGTTCATGAGTTTGGAAAATGGCAAATGCAACTCCTTCAGATTTATTAGCGATAGACAGCATGTTGTTGTGCAGGGGCCTCACTAACTTGATTTGAGTTTTTTGAGGAGGTGATGAAGATGATTGATGAGAGAAAAGCAGTTGATGTTGTCTACATGGACTTCAGTAAAGTCTTTGACAAGGTCCCTCATGGCAGACAGGCACAAAAGGTGAAGTCACATGGTAGCAGAGTGAGCTGGCAAGGTGGATACAGACCTGGCTTAGTCATAGGAGACAGAGGGTGGTGGTGGAAGGATGCTTTTCGGAATGGAGGGTTGTGACTAGTGGTGTTCCACAGGGATCAGTGCTGGAACATCTGCTGTTCATAATCTACATAAATGATTTGGAGGAAAATGTAGCTGGTCTAATTGCTAAGTTTCCAGGAGATACAAAGATTGGTGGAGTTGCGGATAGTGAGGAGGATTGTCAGAGGATACAGCAGGATATAGATCAGTTGGAGGCATGGCCAGAAAAATGACAGATGGAGTTTAATCCGGACAAATGTAAGGTGATGCATTTTGGAAGGTCAAGTACAGGTGGAAATTATACAGTGAATGGCAGAACCCTTAGGAGTATTGTTATGTAGAGGGATCTGGGTGTGCAGGTCTACAGATCACTGAAGGTAGCAGTGCAGGTAGATAAGGTAGTAAAAAAGGCCTATGGCATGCTTGCCTTCATTGGAAGGGGCATTGAGTATCAGGATAGCCAAGTTATGCTGCAGCTTTATAGAATTTTAGTTCGACCACACATGGAATATTGCGTTCGGTTCTGGTCACCACACTGCCAGAGGATGTGGATGCTTTGGAGAGGGAGGGTCTAGGCCCGAAACGTCAGCCTCTCTGCTCCTATGATGCTGCTTGGCCTGCTGTGTTCATCCAGCCCTGCAACTTACCAGGATGTTGCCAGGTCTGGGGGATTTTAGCTATGAAGAAAGGTTGGATAGACTGGGGTTGTCTTCACTGAAACGTGGGAGGTTGAGGGGGGGATCCTGATAGAAGTTTATAAGATTGTGAATGGCATGGAATAGAGTGGAAAGTATGAGGCTTTTTCCCCAGGATGGAGGGATCAGTTACTGGGGGAGAGATAGTAGGAACTTCAGACGCTGGAGAATCCTAGACAACAAGGTGCAGGGCTGGATGAACACAGCAGGCCAAGCAGCATCATAGGAGCAGAAAGGCTGACGTTTCGGGCCTAGACCCTTCATCAGAAAAGGGACACAGGGGGAAACAGGTTTAAGGTGTGAGCGGGGGTAAGTTTAAAAGAGATGTGCGAGGCATGTTTTTCACACAAAGGGTGGTGAGTGCCTGGAACGTGCTGCCAGAGGAGGTGGTGGAAACAGACACAATAGCAGCGTTCAAGAAACACTAGGATGAATACATGAAAAGGAAGGGAATAGAGGGATATGGATCCTGTAAGTGGAGACAGTTTTAGTATGGAAGGGCCAAATGTGTCGGTGCAGGCTTGGAGGGCCAAAGGGCCTGTTCCTGGGCTGTATCGTTCTTTTTTCTTTGCTCAGTTTACAATGGTCACGGCTCACAATGTGGTCTCTCTTAAATTGGTGAGACCAATTACAAACAGAGTGAGCGCTTTGTGATGTACTTTGCTCTGTCTGTCGCAATGACCCTGACCTCCCTTTTCTATTTCAATAAACCCTGTTGCTGTCATGCAATCATTTCTGTCCTCATTGGAGGGGATTCTTAGGGATAGGATTTACACCCATTTGGAAAAGAATGGACTTATTAGCAATGAGGCTGTTGGCATTGGTAATGCTCAGCAAGCTGGCTGGTTATCATAGAATCCTTACAGTGTGGAAACAGGCCATTTGGTCCAACAAGTAACACTCTAACACTGCTCCTCTGAAGAGCATCCCACCCTGATACGCCAACATCCCCTCACCCCTGATTTCCCTATGCCTAACCTACACATCCCTAGGCACTATGGGCAATTTAGCATGGCCAATCCACCTAACCTGCATATCTTTGGACTGTGGGAAGAAACCAGAGCACCCAGAGGAAAGCCACACAGACACAGGGAGAATGGGCAAACTCCTCACAGACAGTCACCTGAGGGTGGGATTGAACCCGGGTCCCTAGCGCTGTGAGGCGGCAGTGCTAACCACTGAGCCACCATGCCACCCTGCATTGTACAGCTGTTTCATCACCATGCTCGGTAACATCATCAGTGCGGCCTCCGATGAAGCCATAGTGTTCTATTCTGCTTGGAATTTGTATGATCCGGTCTGTTGAGGTATGTTGTGTCATTTCCAGTTCTTTTTTGCAAGGGTTTGTATACAGGGTCTAATTCCACATGTTTAATGATTGCATTATGGATGGAGAACCAGGCCTCTAGGAATTCCCGTGCGTCTCTGTGGTTGGTTTGAGCTAGGACGGTCACGTTGTCCCAGTTAAATTGATGGCCTTCATTATCCAAGCACACTGACATGAGGGAAAGATCGTTGTGTTGTTTTTTAGCTAGTTGATATTGTGTATCCTGATGGATCGTTTCCTTCTGGTCTGGCCGATGTAATGTTTGTTGCAGTCATTGCAAGGTATTTTATAAATTATACTGATCCTGCATGTCATGGGTGTGGGGTCTTTGGTCCTTGTATGTGTTTGTCGTAGTGTGGCAGTGGGTTTGTGTGCTACCATGATTCCTAGTGGTTGTAGGAGTCTCATTGTCAGTTCTGATATGTTATTGATATACGGTAGTGTGGCCAGTGTATTGGGGCTTACTGTGTGCTTTTGGCGTTGTCTATCCAGTTGGCACCTGTGGGTGAAGTTGTTGGGGTGTTGATATCCATTGATACACTTACAAGGACCAAAGACCCCACACCCATGACATGCAGGATCAGTATAATTTATAAAATACCTTGCAATGACTGCAACAAACATTACATCGGCCAGACCAGAAGGAAACGATCCATCAGGATACACAATATCAACTAGCTAAAAAACAACACAACGATCTTTCCCTCATGTCAGTGTGCTTGGATAATGAAGGCCATCAATTTAACTGGGACAACGTGACCGTCCTAGCTCAAACCAACCAGAGAGACGCACGGGAATTCCTAGAGGCCTGGTTCTCCATCCATAATGCAATCATTAAACATGTGGAATCAGATTCCATATACAAACCCATGGAGAACAGAATCGGAAATGACAACCCAACTTAACAGACTGGATCATATAAATTCCAAGCGGACTAGAACACCATGGCTTCATTGGAAGCTGCACTGATGATATTACCTAGCATGGTGATGAAACATCTGTACGATAACCAGGCAGCTCGGCGAGCAAGTCAACAACCTCATCCACAACTCGAGCTGCAAATCTTTGCAAGAACCTTAAACTTATTAGCAATAGTCAGCATTTTATGAATAAGAGATCTTGTCTCAAATTTGATTGAATTTTTTGAGCAAGTGACGAAGGTGATTGGTGAAGGTAAGGCATGGACTTTACTAAAGCAATTAACAAGGTCCCTCATGGTAGGCTGGTCCAGAAGGTTAGTTACAATGGGATCCATGGTGAGTTGGCAAGCTGAACACATCTTTGGCTTAGTCATAAAAGACACAGGGTAGTGGTACAGAGATAACACAGCAGGCCAGGCAGCATCAGAGGGGCAGGAAAGCTGACGTTTCGGTTCGGGACCCTTCTTCAGAAATGGGGGAGGGGGAGGGAGCTTGGAATAAATAGAGAGAGGGGGGTGGGGCTGGGGAAGGTAGGTGGGATGGTGATAGGTGAGTACAGGTAGGGAGTGGTGGGGATTGGTCAGTGAGGTGGGAGGGGCAGATAGGTGGGAGAGAAAATAGACAGGTTGTGTCAGGTCAAGGAGGCGGGGGTGAGATGGAGGGCTGGTCATGGGAAGAGGTGGAATGATTGGTGGAGTAGCAGATAATGAAGGGGACTGTCGGAGAATGCAGCAGAATATAGATAGATTGGAGAGTTGGGTGGAGAAATGGCAGATGGAGTTCAATCCAGGCAAATGTGAGGTGATGCATTTTGGAAGATCCAATTCAAGAGTGAACTATACAGTAAATGGAAAAGCCCTGGGGAAAATTATTGCACAGAGAGATCTGGGTGTTCAGGTCCATTGTACCCTGAAGGTGGCAACGCAGGTCGATAGAGTGGTTAAGAAGGCATACGGCATGCTTTCATTCATCGGACGGGGTATTGAGTACAAGAGTCGGCAGGTCATGTTACAGTTGTATGGGACTTTGGTTCGACCACATTTGGAATACTGCGTACAGTTCTGGTTGCCACATTCCCAAAAGGATGTGGATGCTTTGGAGAGGGGGCAGAGGAGGTTCACCAGGATGTTCCGTGGTATGGAGGGCGCTAGCTATGAAGACAGGTTGAGTAGATTAGGATTATTTACATTAGAAAGACGGAGGTGGAGGGGGGACCTGATTGAGGTCTACAAAATCATGACAGGTATAGACAGGGTGGATAGCAAGAAGCTTTTTCCCAGAGTGGGGGACTCAATTACTAGGGGTCACAATTTCAAGGTGAGAGGGGAAAAGTTTAAGGGAGATATGCGTGGAAAGTTCTTTATGCAGAGGGTGATGGGTGCCTGGAACGCGTTGCCAGCGGAGGTGGTAGAGGCGGGTCGATAGTGTCATTTAAGATGTATCTGGACAGATACATGAATGGGCAGGGAGCAGAGGGATACAGATCCTTGGAAAGTAGGCAACAGGTTTAGATAGAGGATCTGGATCGGTGCAGGCTTGGAGGGCCGAAGGGCCTGTTCCTGTGCTGTAATTTTCCTTATTCTTTGAGGCTGGCGGGGGTTGGTGTGGGGGGAGCGTGGTGGAGAGATTTTCACCCTTTGATTTAATTCTGGCAACTCCATTGATGGAGTAGACACAGAAAGATAGCCTTTGGGATGATCAATATAAAATTGTCACTAACAAACCCAGACAGAGATTTACAAGAAGCCATTTTGCCCAGAGAGTGATTAAAATTCTGGACCTCTACTACAGGAAGTGATTGAGGTGGATAATCCCGACATATTTCCTAGGAAGCTGGAGAAGCATATGATAGAGGAAGGAAGAGAAGAAAATAATGAATAGACAAGGTGAAGAGGAGGCTCACCATTCACTGAAGCAGAACATAGAACATAGAACATAGAACATTACAGCGCAGTACTGGTCCTTCGGCCCTCGATGTTACGCCGACCTGTGAAACCAATCTGAAGCCCATCTAACCTAAACTATTCCATTATCATCCAAATGTTTATCCAATGACCATTTAAATGCCCTTAAAGTTGGCGAGTCTA
>NW_025980859.1:0-5532 GCF_021869965.1 Rhincodon typus | reverse complement strand
GGTGTAGAGCTGGATGAACACAGCAGGCCAAGCAGCATCAGAGGAGCCGGGCCTAGACCCTTCTTCAGAAATGGATTTCTGAAGAAGGGTCTAGGCCCGAAATGTCAGCCTTCCTGCTCCTATGATGCTGCTTGGCCTGCTGTGTTCATCCAGCTCTACGTCTTCTTATACAACTCATTTGGACTTGGCCTCTGAAAGTTTAAACAATGAGTAACAAATTTTTGAGGGCAGATTTGTGGACGTTATGGCAAAGAAATGATGCAAATCAGAAGAAAATCAATGAGGTTAAAATGGGAAGCAAGATAAATATGCAAATGGGACAGTTCTTAGTCTAGCATCAATGTTTCAAACACTAGATAAGAACTTTTTTTGACATTGTAAAAAAAATTGCAGAACATATAAAGGCCTGACGTCAAGCATGCAGGCTATGGGTAAACATGTAGACACACACACACACATACGCATTAAAAGGGGTAATGTCCAGTGTAAATGAAGATAAAAGAATGCACAATGTATAGTTCTTTGAATGTTCTTGATGTATAGGTTTTCAATCGCAAACCATAAAATAGCAAATATCATAAAATATCATGTTTTGAACAACTAGCCCAACAATCAGGAGGGAAAAGCAAGGCATTATTCAGAAGCTCTTGTCTTATAATACCTTCACAATCATTTAAAGTACAGCCTTTTGATTGTTGAATTTCATTGGCTGACTTGATATCTGGGAATTTAATGGACAGAAACAATGTTAAAAGGGGACTAAAACACTGACTTAATATGATCTCAGGGATCTCATGACCTACACAAGTTGGGCAAGCTACAGGAGTCCAACATGAATTAGGCCAAAGACAGCTTGAACTGAAAATATTGTTTTCCTCAAGGGCAATTATATTTATCAGTCGCTACCACTGGTGGTCTGAGAAATCAAAGAAACAATCATGGCCTGAGATTGAAAACTTATGCATCAAGGACATCTGAAGGACTATAAACTGTACACCTTTAAATTTTGTGCGTGCTTGTGTACACTCTTACCAATGTGATAACACATAGCCTGCATGCTTGATGTCAGGTATTTAATATTGTTCTGGAGGTCAGAAGGTAATAAACATGTCCCTTCCTTAACTCAAGTGATTGTCTCCTTACTACTCACTGTAAAGATTAGTGAACTACATTTTAATTGAAGAAAAGCATAGCCTTGTGCTAAAAGCAACTTGAACATTTGTTGCAAGTGACCAAGAAGATTTAAAGAGGGGAGACAAATCACAGCTTTCTCACCTGGCCCTATCAATACAAGGAAAACATGAGTTTTTTGGGGTCTAAGCTTTGATTCTGATAGTGACCAAGAACTTTCCCTTTATAGCTGATTCACACTTTCTTGCTAGCACAATGTCCTCAAATCTGGAATTCTTTCTGAATTGGCCTATATATGGATAACATTTAGAACCATATATTACATAGAGTGATAGTCATGGAAACAGACCCTTTGGTCCAACTCATCAATGCCAACCAGATGTCCTCAACTAATCTGGTCCCATTTGCCAGCATTTGGTCCATATCCCTCTAAATGCTTCCTATGCATATACTCAACCAGATGCCTTTTAAATGTTGTAATTGTATCAGCCTCCATCACTTCATCTGTGAGCTCATTCCATACATGCACCACCTTCTGCATGAAAAAGTTGCACTTGGGTCACTTTTAAATCTTTCTCTCTCATCTTAAAGCTATGCTCTCTAATTTTGGACTCCCTGGGAAAAAGGCCTTAGCTATTCATCCTATCCATGCCCTTCGTGATTTTATAAACCTCTATAAGGTCACCGCTCAGCCTCCAATGCTCCAGGAAAATAGCCCCAGCCTATTCAGCCTCTCCTTATAGCTCAAACCCTCCAGTCCCAGCAATATCCTTATAAATCTTTTCTGAACCCTTTCAAGTTTCACAACATCTTTCCTATAGCAGAGAGACCAGAACTGAATGCAGTATTCCAAAAGAAGCATAACCAATGTCCTGTACAGTTGCAAATGACCTCCCGACTCCTATACTCAATGCACTTACCAATAAAGGCAATATACCAAATGCGTTCTTCAGTATCCTGTCGACCTGCAACTCTACATTCAAGGAACAATGAGCCTGCATGCCAAGGCCTCTTTGTTCGACAACACTCCCCAAGACCTTACCATTAAGTGTATAAGTCCTGCACTGATTTGCCTTACCAACATGCAATAAATCACATTTATCGAAATTAAACTCCATCTGTCACTCCTTGGTCCACTGTTCATCTGATCAAGGTCCCGTTGTTCTCCGAGATAACCTTCTTCACTGTCCATTACACCACACATCTTGGTGTCATCTGCAAACTTACTGACTATACCTTCTATATTCACATCCAAATAATTTATATAAATGACAAAAAGTATTGGATCCAGTATCAAACTTTGCAGCACACCACTGACAGAGGCCTCTCAACTGAAGAGCAATCTTTCACCACCACCTCTGTCTCCTACCTTTAAGCCAATTTTGTATCCAAATGGCTAGTCCTCTCTCAATTCCATGTAATTTAACCTTGCTAACCAGTCTACCTTGCAGAACCTTCTTGAATGCCTTACTGAAGTCCAGAGAGACAATGTCCATTACTCTGCCTTCAGCAATCTTCTTTCTTACTTTTTCAAAAAGCTCAATCAAGTTAGTGAGATACAACTTCCCACGCACAAAGCTATTTATAGAAGCCTATTGTAATTTCATTGTCTGTGTAACAAATCTTATCAATTCAAACTTATATGGGAAAACGATCCATTTTGATAATGAGTGTCCAGCATTTTCCTTTCATTTCAGATACTCATTCTCGTTTATTGTAATGTCTACTCCAAACAGTTTTAAACTTCAGGGAGGATATGAGGGTGAAGAGCAAACTTATAAAATTGGTTCCTGAGATGAAACTTTTTAGTTGCAGGTATTTTCTAATCAAGCTGTTTAGAGATGTCATGTACACCTTTGGATCAGATTGGGACCAGAATCCTGGCTCAGAGGTAGGGACACTACCACAGTACCACAAGAGCCCAGAGGGTTTTAGTTGCAAAGTCAAGTTTGACAAGCTGGGGTAATTCTCTTTGAAGTAAACGAGATAGAAGTGACATTTAACACAGGTGTACAAGATTCTGCAGTTTTAGATAACTTTTCCCATTTGTCTCTTATGGTGCAGTGGTAGCGTCCCTGCCTCTGAGACAATCCAGGTCAAGTCTCTCCTGCTCCATATATGTGTCATGATACATCTGACCAGACTGATTAAAAATATTTGACTGTTCCCATTTGAATATTTTACTAGGACTGAGGGATATAGTTTTACGTTTTTGAGCAAGATAGAGTGGGTGTATGAGGAACAACTTATTTTAATGCAGCGTGCGCTTCTGAACTGAAGTTTATTAAGGTTCAACGAGAGAAGGTAAGTTATTTCAACAGGAAATTGGATACTGGTGAGGAAATTAAAATTTCTGCAGTATGGGAACAGAGCGGGGGTTGGGATTTGACCGGATTGCTCTTGAAGCGTGTATGTACCTGGTGGAATGAAATGTCTCCTTCTGTGTCTTCATGACACTATGACTACAAAGGTGAGGAAAGAATGACTACACTGTTGGCATGACAGCATTGACTATGAGGCACATCAGGAGACGCTAGCAAAAATAAAGTCAATAGGAATCAGGGAACTCTCTCCACAGCTTGGTGTCATATCTGGTATATAAGAAGATGGTCATGGTTGTTGGAGGTCAGTCATCTCAGCTTCAGGACATATCTACAGGAGTTCTTCAGGGCAGTGTCCTAGGCTGAACCATCTTCAGCTGCTTCACCAATGACCTTCCTTCTATCATAAGATATGGATTTTTGACGATTATTGCACAATGATCAGCACCATTCACTACTCCTCAGATACTGAAATGGTCTGTGTCTGCAACGTTCAGACATCATACAGGCATGGACTGAGAAATGGATAGTACCAGTTGCTCTACACAAGTACCAGGCTGTGACCATCTTCAATAAAATAGACTGTAATCATTTCCCCCGATATTCAACATTATTACCAAAACTGAAGCTCCACTATCAAATCCTAGAAGTTACCATTTAAAAGAAACAGAACCAGACCAGCCATATAGATACCATGGCTACAAGAGCAGGTCATAGACTAGGGGATTCTTAAGTGATTAACTCACCTCTTGACTTCTCAAAGCCTATCCCCCATCTACAAGGCAAAGTCAGGATTCTTGTGGAATAATCTCGACTTGCCAAAATGATGAGCTCCTTCAACAGACAAGAAGCCCAATACCATCTAGGACACTTGATATCACGCCAGCATTGAATGAGAATTACATCAGGAGGCCCTACCAAAATTGAAGTCAATGCAAATCAGGGGAAATCTCTTCTAATCCCCGCTCTTAACATTCATTCACTCCACCACTGGCAGGAAATGGCAGCAATATGTACCATTTGCAAAATGAATTGCAGCATCTCACGAAGTTCCCTTAACCAGTACCATCCAAACATGTGATCCCTTCTTTCTCAGCAGATTTGTAGGAATACTACCACCTGCATGCTCCAAACCACTCACCATTTGACTTGGAAATATACTGTCGTTCCTTCATTGTTGTTGGCTCAAAATTCAGGACACTGTTCCAAACAGCTTTGTGGGTGCACCTACACTGCAAGAACTGCAGTTCAAGGAGGCAGCTAACTATCACCATCTCTGCGATCAGAGATAAATACTATCCCATCAATGATGTCCACATCCTGTGACTAAGTCAATAACTGTCTACAACTTGCAAATGAGCTGCCTCAGGATTCCTTCATAAAGCATCCTGTACAGGCTTTTGATGATGGAATAGCATCATATCTCACTTTGAATATATTAAACTCATTTTTTTTATTGCAAAGGTTTTTTTTAAACTCATTTTGATAATGCAAGTACATTACCAAATCAAGGGCACTAAATCAATGTAAGAGATAGATGCACAGAGAGTTGTTGAGTTTATCATACATTTTTTCATAAGAGTCATAACATTTTTATAATAATAAGTATTAGAACCATATAGATTTTTTAATTCAAAAATCCCAGTGTTTTGCCTAGGCACTTAGAATAAATAAGGCCGTTTGAGTAATTTAGCATATGTGAGGATTCTGGAAAAGAACAAAGAATGGGTGTGAAAGAAAAGTGAGAATGTTCTTTGACCCATTCAGCTCATTACCAAAATTGCAACCTAATTTTTGCCAAAGTAATTGTTGTCAGCAAGGGTAAGCGATATTTTCAGGATTCCAACCTGCTCTTCCAACCTTGATACTGGTTACATATTTGTTCCAAGAAGACAGTGAATTTTAGTGAGAGATAGTAGGAACTGCAGATGCTGGAGAAGCTGAGCTAACAAGGTGTACAGCTGGATGAACACAGCAGGCCAAGCAGCATCAGAGGAGCAGGAAGGGTCTGAAGAAGGGTCTAGGCCCGAAATGCCAGCCTTCCTGCTCCTCTGATGCTGCTTGGCCTGCTGTGTTCATC
>NW_025980858.1:0-5532 GCF_021869965.1 Rhincodon typus | reverse complement strand
TGGCCTGCTGTGTTCATCCAGCTCTACACCTTTGATTTGGGAGAACCAGAAAGTTTCACGGTAATAGTGCATCAGAGCGTAAGGTCCATTGAGGGAATAACTGCGTGGAGTTTGCACATTCTCCCTGTACCTGCATGGGTTTTCTCCAGGTGCTCTGGTTTCCTCCGACAGTCCAAAGATGTGCAGGCTAGTTGGATCGGCCATGCTAAATTGCCCACAGTGTTCAGGGGTGTATAGATTAGGTGGATTATTAGGGAATGGGTCTGGGTAGATGTCTGAGGGTCAGTGTGAACTTGTTGGGCTGAAGGGCCTGTTTCCACAGGGAATTCTATGATGAGTTTCTATGATGATTAATAACAAATAGTATCTTGGCACAGAAAATTAGCAAATACGATCAGTAAGAATAGAGATCAGGAATAGCAGGAAATGTTGTAAGTAGTTTATTGGCTCCCTTACAACAGATATACTGTTGGGCACAGCCTAAAACAAGAAATTAGTGGAGACTACAACAAATGTAACAATATTTGTGGAGGAGTTTAATTTTCATTCAAACTGGATCAATCAAATTGGAAAAGGTGGACTGGAAGATGAACCTGTAGAATCCTTTGTTTATAGGTTGTGTTGTTACAATAAGGTGGAGAATGAACTAGGGATAAAACTATTTAAAATATACTACTGTGAAAATGCCACTAAAAAGTTGACAAGATCTAGTACACTTGGAGTTCCAAAAGACACTCAGTAAGGTTCCATACAAAGGTTAATACACAAACTAAGGACTCATGGATTTATGGGTGATATATTAGCATGGATAATACATTGGTTAACGTACAGAAAATAAACAGAAGACATAACTAAGGCACTGTCAAGTTGGCAGGCAGGTGCAGTGCGACAAGGATCAGCGTGAGGGCCTTAGCCATTAACAATCTATCATACAATCATGAAAAGACAAAGAGTAATGTATCTAAGACTACGAATAATACAATCAAGGGGTCAAATAACTCCATGAAAGTTGGTATCCTGTCACTAAGTCACCGTTTATTTACATATTCATTGTACATGACACTGACCCATCCAGCTCAGATCCTTGCTCCTCAAGTGAGCAGACTCCCTGCCACTTCTGTTTATATCTGTCAGTCAGGGCTCCCTGGTTGGACCAGGTTAACAGCCCCAATGAGGGAACTCATATTCTATGAGGTCCACCTGGCTGACGTTGCTCCAAACACTACATCCCTCCTCCTCTAAGTACTGGGATGTAGGTCCATTATTTATCCTGTGGCCTCTCCTTGGACTTTTTTGCACTAGGTCCTGTTCCTCTGACACTGACTCGGATACCGGCAGTGTTTACCAACCACAGCCCGGCTCTTGCACCTGGAGCATCTCAGCTGAAACTCATCTTCTGGCAGTAACAGCATTGAGGCTGTGACATCTGCTGTGTTCATCTCATCCTTGGAGGTTTCTTCGATGCTGGGTGGAGGAGGAAAACCCATGAATTCTGACAGCTTTGCCAGATGTTTTGAGGGGCTGGGTATGTTTTGCTCCTGCCTCATTTGCGAGGTTGCAGCTTTCATGTGGTCTACGTGCTTGTTCAGGACTACCTCTCCAACCCGAACTTTGTACTTCACGGGACCTGACCACGCATCGACCATGCCTCTTACACATTCAGGATCATTCCTGTGTTTTCAACACTAAATGTCATGCCCTGAAGTAAACTGCCTCTCTCACTTAGACAGTCTTGGTCTGGCATTGGTGTTCCTGCTGCCGTTTCACCCTCCCCGCCAAGATCGGGAAGATCAGATTTAACCTGGTGCAGTGTATTCTCCCCATTAGAAACTCTGTTGGAGCTGTCCCTGTAATTGCGTGAGGGGTGATCCTATAATCAAACAGGAACCAGGACAGTTTAGTATGGAGTGAAGCTGTAGGCTGTTTCTTTAAGCCTGTCTTCAAAGTTTGGATTGTTCTTTCCACCTGACCATTGGATGATGGATGGTATGGAGCTGTCCTTGCATGTCAAATGCCATTCAACTTTAGGAAATACTCAAATTCCCTGCTAGTAAATGATGGCCAGTTGTCAGTGACCAACACCTCTGGAACTCCGTGTATTGCAAAGGATGCTCACAACTTTTCAGTTGCCATCCCTATGTTTGACGAATGAACTCTATGCATGTCCAACCAATTTGAACGGGCTTCCACACTGACTAAAAATGTAGAGCTCATGAAAGGACTGGCATAACTGACGTGTAACCGAGTCCAGGGTTTTCCCAGTCTTTTTGTCCTTGTTGGCAATCTTCTTTACGTATTCATGGGATAAGGGTGTCGCTGACCAGGCAGCATTTATTGCCCATCCCTAATTGCCCAGAGGGCAGTTTAGAGTCAACCACATTGCTGTGGGTCTAGAATCACATGTGGGCCAGACCAGGTAAGGATGGCAGTTTCCTTTCCTAAAGGACATTAGTGAACCAGATGGATTTTTCCCAACGATCGACAGTGGATTCATGGTCATCATTAGATTCTTAATTCCAGATATTTTATTGAATTCAAATTCCACCATCTGTCCTGGCAGATTCAAACCTGGGTCCCCAGAACATTATCTGGGTCTCTGGATTAGCAGTCCAGCGATAATACCACTAGGCCATTGCCCTACCAATGCGACTAATCCAATCCTGGCCACCAGACATAAACCTTGTGCCAACACCTTCATTTTGGAAACTCCTGGATGATCATGGTGGAGTTCAGCCAGTATCTGGCAGTGCCCTTTGCTTGAGACAATCACTCTTGTTCCTCATAATAATATGCCGTCCTCTATGGTGATATGGTCTGTTGGATCCAGAAAGGTTTCGATCTTGGTTGTGATGGCCCTTTTGTTTCCCCCATTGCACCAGCTGTTTTAGTTTTGCCAGGATGAGGTCTTTTTGCGTCCACAATCTGATATTGTCAACGGTGACTGGAAAGTTTAAAACCAGAAAGGACTCTTCTAGTGGTAGCACCACCAGTGGTGCATCTGCCAGTGGGAGACATCTCAAGGCATCCACATTTGCCACTCGGCCTCCTGGGTGGTATGGTGGCTCAATGGTTAGCACTACTGCTTCACAGCAGCAGTGACCTCGGTTCAATTCCATGCTCAGGTGACTGTGTGGAGTTTGCACATTCTCCTGTGTCTGTGTGGGTTTCCTCCCACAGTCTAAAGATGTGCAATTTAGGTGGATTGGCCATGCTAAATTGCCCCGTAGGGCCCAGGAATTTGTAGGTTAGGTGCGTTAGCCATGCAAAATTTAGGGTAGGGAGATGGGTCTGGGTGGGATCCTCCTTGGAGGGTTGGTGTGGACTTGTTGGGCCAAATAGCCTGTTTCCACACTGTAGGGATTCCATTCTATGGTGTTCCATCATGTAACTGTATGCACTCTGAATAAGAGCCCACCGCTGAACTCGACCTGAAGCTTTGGCCAGCGTGGCCTTGTCCTCTTTAAGTAGCCCTAGCAGGGGTTGTGGTCCGTTACTATTACAAATTTACATTCATTAGGCATTGGTGGAACATTCTCACACCAAAGATGACTGCCAAACCGTACTTCTCTATCTGGGCATATCTTCGTTTGGCATTGGCCAAAGTTGGGCACAGATACACTATTGGGCATTCTCTCCACTTGGCCATCAGTGAGCCAACACCCCCCTGATATCATATGGGGAGGCATTGCATGTCAGCACCACATCTTGCTTGGGATCATAGTATGCCGATATTTTAAGTAACGATAGCTGCTTCCTCACATCCATAAAGTCTATATCTCGGCTATGAGACCATTTTCAAGGCTGACCCTTTTTCAATAGCAAATATAAGGGTGCCAGAATGGAGGCCAGGTTACATATGAACTTCCAGTAATAATTCACCAAGCCAAGGAAAGACCCAAGTTCCAGTATAGATGTGGGAGCTGGGGCACCTTTGATTGCCCTCACTTTGTCTTCCGACAGTGTAACCCAGTCTTGTCGACTCTGTAGCCCAAGTATGTCACTTGGGGTGCCTTGGAACCCATTTGTAACCCATATTTGTAAATGCTTTGGAGAATGGTTGTAGGCTTATTAAGAGTTTACATTGGTCATAAATGGATCAGTCTTAATTTTCTTGGATAATTAGAATGTTGATCTGTGTGACCTGGTGGGCCTTGATCTGGAAGAGGTACAATCAGGAAGGATAAGATGTTAAAGACATAGGACAGATACAAAGGAGAGCTACAAGCAGAGGAGGCAGAGAATGAAAACATAAACAGATGCAAAGACACAAGAAGGGGAACACAAGTAATTCTGGTGAGGTGAAGAAGCAAATACAGAGAAGTCCTATTGAAAGTGCATGATCTATAAGTGCAGAGTCAGGAAGAATGGATCACATTGAGAATGAGAGTCAGCTGAGTGAGTGTATTGTTGAGCAAATTTGGAGGCATTGTGGGAAACTGGTGCAGAGAGGAAGAGGTGATTTTTGCTTGCTTTTTCAGCTCATAGATTGTGAAGTTCTTTTTTAATAGGGTAAATTGAAGCCCAGGATTGGGGCCCAGAACGAATGAGTGACATCACAGGTAAATCATAAGTTCATTGGCTGGTGATAGTGACTGATTTGTCTACTTATTATAGTTTACTTTCAGATAGAAGGTAAGTAGGCAAAATATTTACAGGCTACGAATTCAAAGAACCAGTATGATGGGAGCTGTGTACACGCCTCCTATCAGTAGTCAAGATGTGAGCAAGAAAATAAATCAGGAGATAGAAAATGAATATAAGAAAGGCACAATTACAATAACCATAGAGGACTTCAATATGCAGGTGGACTGGGAAGAATCAGGTTGGTAACGGATCTCAAAAAAAGGAACTTGTGGAATATCTACGAGATTTTTTTGAAGCAGCTTGTGGTAGAGCCTACTATTGAATGGCAATCCTGAATTTGGTGATGTGTAATGAGGCACACTTGATTACAGAGCTTAAGGTGAAGGAACCCCTAGGGGCCAGTGACCATAATATGATAGAATGAAGCCTGCAGTTTGAGAAGGAGAAGCTGGAATTGGATGTAACAGTTTTACAAGTGAATAAAGGTAACTACAAAAACATGATGGAGGAGCTGGCCAGAGTTGATTGTAAGGAGAGCCTAGCGGGGAAGACGGTGGACCAGCAATGGCAAGAGTTTCTCAGGGTAATACAGGCAGAAATTCATCCGAACGAAGAAGCACACTAGGATGAAGATATGGCTCTATGGCTGACAAGGGAAGTTAGGGACAGCATAAAAGCAAAAGAGAAAGCATACAATGTGGTGAAGATTAGTGGGAAGCCAAAGGATTGGGAAGTCTTTAAAAAACAGCAGAGGATAACTAAGAAAGCAATGGGGTTGGGGGTGGGGGTGAAGATGAAATATGAAGATAAGCAATATGCAATATAAAAGAAGATTGCAAGATTTTTTTTTTGGTACCTAAAAGGAAAGAGACAGGCAAGAATGGATCAAAAACAGAAGTTGCTGGAAAAGCTCAGCAAGTCTGGTAGCATCTGTGAAGAAAAAATCAG
>NW_025980857.1:0-5532 GCF_021869965.1 Rhincodon typus | reverse complement strand
CCAGACCCGAAACGTCAGCTTTCCTGCTCCTCTGATGCTGCTTGGCCTGCTGTGTTCATCCAGCTCTACACCTTGCTGTCTCAGAAAGCTTTAAGATTATTTTGTCAAATTAAATGAGTGGGCAAACACATGGCAGATGCAGTACAACATGGCCAAAGTGAAATTATACACTTCAATGTGAAAAAACAGAAAGGAAGAGTATTATTTAAATGGTAATTATATTGAGAAGTGTGGATATAAAAAAGCTTCTGTGGGTCCAGGTACACCACTCAAATGAAAATGGACAAGAGGATACAGCTAGTAATTGGGAAGGCAAATGGTATATTGGCTTTCAATGCAAGAGGATTGGAGTTCAGAAGTAAGGATGTCCTCCTGTAGTGTACACACATTACAGGAGGACATTGGTGAGAGCACACCTGGAGCACTGAATGTAGTTTTGATCTCCCTACCTAAGAAAAGGTATATAATCATAGAAGGAGCGCAATAGAGGTTCACTAGGCTGATGGCAGAACAGTCATAAGAAGATACAACCAGTCAGACACTCAGGATCCTCTCTGTACAAAGGGTGAGAGCTGAATTTTGGGCAAACCACCTCCTGTTTTAATTTTGTTTTCAGTGTTATGGCTTGCTTTCCTCCTGGAATGAGAGGCAGGTAAGTATTAAGGGAGAAGCAAGTGGGTGGCATAGCTGTTATTTATGGTACAGGTGGGGAGGTATCCTGAGTGAATGAGTTGGCAGCGCAGAGGGCATGCAGGGTTAGTAGTGACAGGGGCTCGGCTGGATGTGAGTGAGCAAGGGAAGATGTTGCAAGCAATAGTGAGAGAAGTAGAGCATAAACCTTAGTGGGAGGTGGGTACATTTCCCGAGAGAGAATGAGGGTGAGGTATTGGAGCGAAGATGATGGCACTTAGGCTGGTGGAATGGACCTTCTTTCCTGCATTGCTGCACATTCCTCCAGACAGGTTAGGCCACTCTGATCCAGCAACCTTAGCTGGCATGGTCCGGTCTTTTGGCTTTCACTGCTGGCCCTGGTGCAAGGGGAGGTCACTTATCTGCACCAACACAACCATCAAGAACTCCAGGTTCCTGCCTATGGAGCAGGGCACCAATTTTCTCTCGTCTGCGTGGCCAGGGTTAAATGTCAGGAACTGTGCCAAGCAGCTCCAGACTGAAAGTGCTTGTCTGAGTGTTTTTAAAGATGGCACGGATATCAGGGGTGGCACAGTCTATTTTGGGACATTCTGGCAGTCTGGTATTTAAATACCATACCTGGGATGCTCCTTGTCACTCCTCAGAGCAAACTTGAATGTTATGCAGATATTGCTGTGTAGTGGCATGGGCTGCCTCAGTATGAGGAATTTTGAATGGTGGTGAACAGCGTCTAATCATGAGCAAAGATCCCCATTTCTGATCTCAGGGTGATGGAAAGGTTGCTAATGAAGCAGTTCAATATGCTTAGGCTTCAAATGCTACGATGAGGAACTTCTGCAGCAATGTCTTTGCACTGAGATGACTGACATCCAATAATCATAATCAGCTTTGTTTTTGCACAGTACAGCTCGATACTTTTTTTCCATTTTGTAGCTAAACCAGAACAACTTGGGTAGAAGAACAGCTCATTCTGGAATTAAAGTCTTCAATGTTACTGCCAGATTGCTGTCGGAGCGTATAACTTTTGCAGTATCCAGCACCTTCAGCTCCTTTATTTCAGAAGAAGTGTATTGAATTGACTGAAGAGAGGCAACTCTGATAATGGGGATTCCACATGTACAAAACACAGTCTGGCCCAATTCATGCCCCTGCAGAAATATTTGGTGCTAATCTGCCCATTTTTGCAGCAGAAAATTCATGCCCAAATATCAATTCCTGGTCTGTCCACAACTGGGTAAAGAATCCTCTGTCATTCATTGTAAAAAAAAACACATCAAGCATCAGTACAGTTAATTTAAAGAAAAAGCCAAAGACCAACAGTCCACTTAGAGTCGTAGAATTGAACAGCATGGAAACAAACCCTTCAGTCCAACTCATCCGTGCTGATCAGATATCCTAAACTGATCTAGTCCCATTTGCAAGCGTTTGACCCATATCCCTCTAAACCCTTCCTTTTCATGTACCAAGCCTTTTAAATGTTGCAATTGTACTAGCCTCCAGGGCCTCCTCTGGCAGCTCATTCCATTCCCACACAACCCTCTGCATGAAAAATGTGCCCCTTAGGTCCCTTTTAAATCTTTTCCCACTCACTTTAAACCTATGCCCTCTAATTTTGGACTCCCCTACCTTGGGTAGACCTTGACTATTCACCCTATCTATGCCCCGCATGGTTTTACAAACCTCCAAAAGATCCCATCTCAGCCTCCAATGCTCCAGGGAACATAGCCCCAGCCTATTCAACCTGTCCCTATAGCTCAAACCTCCCAACCCTTCAGAAAATTAAGTAAATTGTCTGAAATATCCAATGTCCAACTGTCAATTCTTTTCAAGTTAATAGAAAAGAAGATCAACTAAGTTCCATAGCAGGTGGTAGTTCTTATTTCACATTTTAAACTATCATTCAAAAGTTAAAATTAGCTACAATTTCACTACGTCAACCGTTTCAAACCTCCCTTAGCAATTTACATACCTCGAATAGAACATCCTTCAACTTTTTGCACCACAGACTCTTGGGAATGCTGTTTGTTACATTCCACAATGTCTCTGTATTCCACATACAGGAAATCCTCCCCACTCTTCATTTTCAACTGTGTTAGTTTCTGGGAGCAACAAGCCTTCCTTGCATTCTAATGTAATCAAATGCACCAAGGTACAATGATTCTGACAATTTCTACTTAATTGTATTTCAGTGCTCCACGAAATTTAACCAAATACCTAAAACACATTTTTAAGATATCTATTAGTCTGATGCCTGATACTTCCTTTCATTGTATGGCCTTCATTCCATCTGCCAGCTGTTTTTGAATGCCTTCCTATATCAGAGGTATAGACAGAGTTAATGGCAGATGTCTTTTCCCTAGGATGGGGTATTTGTAAACTAGGGGGCACATTCTTGAGATGAGAGGACAGAGATTTAAGTAAGATATGAGGGAATTTTTTTTTTTACACAATGGGTGGTTTGTGTGTGGAATGAACTTCCAGAGGAAGTGGTGCACTGTTTAAAAGATATCTGGATAAGCACACGAAAAGGAAAGGTTTGGAGGGATATGGGCCAGGAACAGGCAGGTGGGACTAGTTTTGTTTGGGACTATATTTGGCATGGACTGGTTGGACTGAAGGGTCTGTTTCCAAGTTTTATGACTCGGTTACTCTATGACTTTATTAACTTTATCGGCAGAATAATCTTGACCATTAATCAACCATCTGGATTTGTCTATTTGGTTATAATGACAAGTCCGGTTGATTATTTTACCAACTAATTTGATTTTTCAGGTCTAGGTAGGTAGCCAGGCCAGTCCTGTTCCCAGTTTGGGGAAGAGAGCAAATATTCCAAGTGCATGTGGTGTTTCCATCCACTTCCCCAAAAAGATTTGGTGTTTTTACATTAAATTTGCAAATTCACTGAAGTCAGCACTTGAGATCCACCAGAATCTCCAAAGCTGATAAGATTTTTGGTGCATTTTTGGTGCACTTGCACTACAGTTGTTATAGATAAGGATATCACTAAAATCAGCCAAAACCTCCAATCCTCCCCATTGCTGTAAACCCTTTGCTTTTTTTTGTCAACATGCAAACATGTGGATGGATCAGCAATCACTGTTGCTGTGTTTTTTTTAAATTAGTAGGTCAGCATGTGGGTCCTGGCATGGAACGTTGTCAACATTAACTTGGAAATTAAACATTTGGAAAGTCAAAATGATCTGGTTAGATAACTGTTGGGATCAGATGAGCTGCCAGATTTTACTTTTCATTTGGATACTGTGCGAATTTGTAGCTTCATTAAATATATGTTTAGAAGAATAATACAAGTGACTTAAATGTTTTAAGATGTTTCTGAAAACATCCTACTAATAAGCAATTCTTACCACAGTACAGCAACCATTCAAAATGTAAACAAGTAAACTCGTAAACATTTGTAAAGATGGAGTTAAGTGCTTTCCACAATGCTCTGAGGTTCAGTTAAGTGGCCTGTTTGGATCTTTACTAAACAGAAATCCTTTTCCTTTCCCACTAATATGCAGTTGGATCATGGCGGCAATTATTAATCCAATTGACTTTAATTTTGCTGATGCTTCGTAATTCTATACTTTGTCAAATGGTAGCTTCTTGCACTCTCATCTGTAACTTAAGAAGTACAAAGAAGAATAAGGGATTAACCAATTGCTAATAACATGAATGTATCAACATCTTTAGACAAGGGGGGCTTGAGCTGACATATAGACCTTGATATTAGCTGGCTTGGCACAATATATGGTAATTCACTGGCAGCAGTTGTGGGCTGAAATCATAGTGCAACTAATTTTTTGTAGGTTCAGAGCAAGAACACAGCTATGTTACTGACATATGGATCTCATTTAAATTTAATATTTATTGATATAAGGTTTGTTTGTCACTTTTTCAACTATATGTGAAACTCTGGCAATGCTGTTCCTTTCACTGTCTTTAAACAGTTACTTTGGAAATCCCAGGGCATGGTCTGCTCCAACATATTGTGTAAGGTAGATCAATTGTATGTGATTACTGTCCAAGCATTGCTGCCAAATGCACCACTATACTATAATGTCCACTGGCAGGTTGAGTGCAGAAGTGAAGCAAGTCATTCACACTCAATTCTCCAAAGTCAGCTTATCAACATTGTTTGGCTTAAACGAATGTAGGGCACACACTTGAAACAGAAATTGACAATTGTAATTTTAAAAAAAAGATGGTTACAGTTACAAGTGCAAAAATACCAAAAATCTATAAAATATATATTTCTGCTTCTCAATCCTTCTCAGTCAGTAGCCCTTTCTACTTCCTATGCCACAAGCTCTCATGATTGTCACCACCTTCATAATGTCATCAATGTCTGGTGGTTCTTACTTGCCCAGGGCAGTCCTCAGCCCTGACCTTCTGCTAATAGCCATTTGGTCAGTTTGACCGGCTGCTAACTGAGCAATGCAGTCACAAAATGATAATGACATCCTCCCAATACATTGAGCAGATACCTTGTGTTCCTGGAACCAGAGCTCTCACCTGCATCCTTTATATATCAGGGAGGTAATGTTTCCAGCCACTGCTTTGGAACATGATACAGCTAAGTTAAGGGGCTTTAATAGCAACATGATAAACCTACTCCCAAGGCTTGTCACTCATTACTCTTGACTATTGCTGTGACTTTAAGAAGGCTTTCAGTGATGCAATCTTGGGAATACCATGGAGCTAATACTGCTGCAAAACTTAGATAGTTTTTCACACATCTGCAAAACATACTAATGCACATATGGAAATACCGACGTGTGAAATTTCGGATATAAGGTGTAGAGCTGGATGAACACAGCAGGCCAAGCAGCATCAGAGGAGCAGGAAAGCTGACGTTTCGGGCCTAGGCCCTTCTTCAGA
>NW_025980856.1:4600-5533 GCF_021869965.1 Rhincodon typus | reverse complement strand
AGTTCAAAAAGGTCAAGGAGGAGCAGTGATTTTGAAAGCTTTTGGACTGGCTGCTCTGTCTCTCAATTTCTATCCAGTTATCAAATTGTTGAATGGTCTGAGGAATGCAACGTAGGAAATCAGATAATATTTATGGAAGCTTGCTGAAACTGTTACATTCACTGCTGAGTTTGAAATTCGCTCAAGTTTCGTGTGTCCATGGACAACTCATCATCCAAAGATTGCACAAAGGCTTGATATCAATTGTTTGAAACTGTTTAACTGAACTGAAAATTTACATTAATTTTATTTTCTGTTTAATATATCCCTTATGGGTGTCTGTGAATCGGTGAGAGTGGAGGTTATAAACGAAGAAGATTGTGTTTAAATCACAGATATTGATGAGATTGCCTCGTTGATTGTGTTTGTTTTGCTCAAGTTATTGTTATTTCTTCTTTCTAGAAATTTGGTGTCCAAGAACGGTCATTCATTAAGTCTAGTCAGGAGCATTTGGGCAATTTTGAGGATCTTTCAATATTTTAAATTTCACTGTTGTGAATCCAGTCATAGTGAGACTAATTTGTTTTGCTTTGCTATCCTGATGTCGTAACAAGTATTTGATTGTCAAAATTAGCTCAGAAACAGAAACGATCTCCAGTGCAAACCAAACCACAGGAAGATAAAGCTGGGAAATCAGCAGCATGTAACCAGAGATGGGTAGAATCAGAAACCTCATTTAGACACAATTGGCAGAAATAACAAAATACCAAACAAGGTTCAAAGAAGTGTCCATACAGTTTAGAGCTGGAGGAACACAGCAGGTCAGGCAGCATCAGAGGAGCAGAATGTTGACATTTTGGGTTGGCGCCCTTTTTCAGAAATGGGGGAGGGGAAAGGGAGCTATGAAAGAAAGAGAGAGGAAGGTTTGGGCTGGGGAAGGGAGGTAGGATGGTG
>NW_025980856.1:0-4100 GCF_021869965.1 Rhincodon typus | reverse complement strand
CTCTCTCCCTCACTCCGACACTCGCTCTCTCGCTCCGTTCCTTGCTCCATTCCTTGCTCACTCACTTCCTCGCTCCCTCCCTGTCCCTCACTCCCTCGCAGCATCCCCATTCCTTGTTCCCTTGCCGTCCCTCACTTCCTCGCTCCCTCCCTGTCCCTCATTCCCTCCCCGTCCCTCACTCCCTCCCTCTCTCCCTCTCCGTCCCTTGCTCCCTTGCTCCGTCCCTCGTTCACTCGCTCCCTCCTCATCCCTCGCTCCCTCATGTTCCCTAACTCCCTCACTCCCTCTCTGTCCCTCGCTCCCTCCCTGTCCCTCGCTCCCTCCCTGTCCCATGCTCCTTCATTCGCTCCCTCCCCGTCCCTCGCTCCAACCCTGTCCCCCTCCCTGTTCCTGTCCCAGCACCCTGTCCTTGTCCCTGTCCCTCCCTCCCTCCCAGTCCCTCGCTCCCTCCCTGTCCGTCCCACCCTGTCCCCCTCCCTGTACTTCACTCCCTCCCTGACCCTCCCTGTCCCCTTCCCTGTCCCTTGCTCCCTCCCTGTCCCTCCCTCCCTGTCCCTTGCACCCTCCCTGTCCCTCCTGATTTATTCAGGAATGTTGCTTTTGCTTTTGGTACTGATTTTCACATCTTTTAGTGTGGGTCATAAGTTTTGGGGTGGGTGCAATACAGGAAAAATGTCTCTCAGAAATTGAATTTGTTTGTTCTGAGATTTTACAGACAGTGATGATGTTTGTAAATATTTCACAGAGTAATAGAAAGAAAGACATTGAAGATGGGATATGTCAAGATCCAACAGAGTTAATCAATCCATCAGGACCAGAAGGGACTATGTTTATCTGGAATGTCTGTGGGAAAATATTTCAAACATCAGTGTGAGTGGTAAAGCATTAACACTCACACACTGACACACCTGATTCTGAATGTTCCAGTGAACTAACTGCAGAAATTATTCAACATCATCCAGTTAACATTCTGAAAAAAAAAACCCACAGAGCAGAGAAACTGTACACACATTGTGTTTATGGACAAGGATTCAACAGATCATCCAATCTGGAGAGATGCCAGGAGATCAGCATTATGGAATAACCGTGGAAACGTGTGGATTGTGCGAAGGGATACAAATACCCAGGCCAGCTGGAAGCTCACCGTCGTAGTCACTCCAGGGAAAGACCATTCACCTGCTAAATGTGTGGGAAGGGATTTGCTCAGTCATCCAGCCTCGTGTCACACCAGTGGGTTCACACTGACAAGAGACCTTTTAAATGCTCTGACTGTGGGAAAAGCTTTAGGAGCTCTAAAGGTCTAATTCAATATCGACCTGTTCACACAGGGGAGAATTCGTTCAGCTGTTCCACATGTGGGAAGGAATTCACTTGGAGATCCAGCCTAATATCACACAAAAGTCTTCATGGGGAAGGAAGCTTCATCTGCTCTGTGCATGGGAAGTGATAGAATTCATGGTCCAGCCTAATGTCACACAATCGAGTTCACACTAGGGAGAGACTGATATCTGCTATGTGTGTAGGAGGGGATTCACGTCTTCATCCATTCTAATGTCACACAATCAGGTCACACTGGAGAGAGATCTTTTACCTCACCTGTGTGTGAGAGGGGATTCACATCATCATCCAGCCTAAGGTCAAATAAGCCGTCTCACACTGGAGGGAGACTGTTCATCTGCTCTCAGCGTGGGAAGAACTTCAGTCAGTTTAGTCAGTTATCCAGCCTCACTAAACATCGATGTGTTCACAGTGGGGAGAAGCCATTCACCTGCTCCATGTGTGGGAAGGGATTCACTTGTTCTTGCCACCTCACTTATGACAGGCTTGTCACACTGGAGAGAGACCATTCGTCTGCTCAGTGTGTGGGAAGGGATTTATTAAATCCACACAGCTTCTGATACACCAGCATGGCCACATGAGAGAGAGACCGTACACCTGCACTGAGTGTGGGAAGGGATTCACTCGGACATCTGATACTCAGTGAACACCAGCTATTCACACTGGGGAGAAACATTTTACTTGCGGAGATAGTAGGAACTGCAGATGCTGGAGAATCTGAGATAACAAGGTGTAGAGCTGGATGAACACAGCAGGCCAAGCAGCATCAGAGGAGCAGGAAAGCTGACGTTTCGGGCGTAGACCCGGCTATCTCTAAACCTGAACCTGACGGTTCACTTCCAGTCAGGAACAGATCATTGATTTACGCTAATCTCTGATTTGAAGCACATTTTCAGCATTTACCGTTGTTCTTCCTCAAACGCTAAACCCAGTTGGAGACGAGATTTTGTTCCGTGTCTACGAGCTCCGAGCCATGAAAGACAGTAGCTGGGACACATTTCTTACACACAGCAGGATTAACCCACACCATGGCTTGGCTGTCAGTGAAGAGAGACATGAAAGAGTAAAGTGCCATCTGACCCCCTCAGTGTGACCCTGACGGATGTGTCCGGCTGAAGTTCTGCTGCTGCCGTACGATTCCACCCCACCCCCCACCACCACCCCGAGATTGTCCTTTCTGAGCTCCAGGTGCTGTTCAACCCTCAGGACAAATACAACTATCTACAGTGATGTGTTTGAAGCAAAGCTGACTTATTTTACATTTCTCTAGTATGTTAAACTCTAGTTCAATTTTAGAGGTTGTAACCATCATCAGAAACAAACTGCAAATGTCAGAACAAAAGTATCAGAAAATTACAGCGCAGATCAAGGCCTTTTTTTTAATTCATTTGTGTGATGTGCGTATTGTTGGCTGGCCAGCAGTATTTGCCCTTGGCCCATCATGTTTGTGTTGGCTGAAATAGAATGACCCAGGCTTTACAGCTTTCTGGACTCATCATTGAGACCAACAATTTCAGACTGTGAACTCTGCCCCAATTTGTTTACATTTCTTGTTTCAATGTGTTTCTGGGTCCACTGCACACCTGGCTCCAGGCACGTCTTTTGTTTATTTGATTCTTTTCCAGCCCTAACTTCATTCCCTGCAGCCTTGAAGGACTAATAACATTTCTGAAATTTAATCTCTCCTGCCTTCCCGCTGTGACATCTGCCTTTTTGCCCTTGTCTCACACTCTGTTACATTTCGGGTCCCAGGCCTTTGTCAACTCACCGTACCCCCGGGTTAGAGTCTTGAATTCTCTTCCTCCAGAGAGAATCTGAAATCATTGTGGCTGCAGCTTTCCTCAGATTTTAATTTTGGAAACAAAAACCATGAAATTGTTTCAGAGTTGAGGTTTTTTTGAGCCTTAATCCACAATTTCGCCTCTTTAGAGCTAAGCTGTGATCCTCCCACAGTCCAAAAATGCAAGATAGATGGATTGGCCACACTAAATTGTCCCCGAGTGTGCAGGTTATGTGGTTGGGTTAGCTGCGGTAAATGTGGGGTTTATGGGAGTAGGGTGGGACAGAGAGCTAGTGCAGACGAGATGCACCAAATGACCTCTTTCTGCACTGTAGGGATTCTGTCATCTTAACCATTTGTGATCATGGTCACATTTCCCTCATGACAGCCCACACATCACCATGTTCATTTAGCTCAAGCTTTCATGCTGCCTTTGTGTTTTGAGAAGCTCTGTTGTTGGAATGGGAGCTTTCTTTGATGTGGCCTCTCCTCATACTTCCGCCCACTTCCCAGTTCCCTGCGTTAATTCCAGCTACCTCTCGTTTTCCCAAATGGGGTTGTTGAAGAGCTCAAAAGGCGAGTGGACTGAAATTGAGAAATTAAAGAGTCAGAATGACAGAGGAAGTGGAAATAATAAACAGGTTTGGTAGATCCCGGGGGAGTGAGGAAGGGTCACAGATGCTTCCAGACATGCTGAGCTTTTCCAGCAACTTTGTTTTTGTTCCAGGGGAATGAGACTCCAGGATCCTTCTGTTGTGACTGTTCACACGGTTTTTATTTTATTAATTTGTGGGATGTGGGCGTCCCTGGCTGGCCAGCATTTCTTGCCCATCCATAGTTGCTCTCGAGAAGGTGGTGGTGAGCTGCCTTCTTGAACCGCTGCAGTCCTCCTGCTGTGTGTTGACCCACAATGCTATTAGGGAGGGAATTCCAGGGTTTTGACCCAGTGACAGTGAAGGAACGGTGATATATTTCCAAGTCA
>NW_025980855.1:4790-5533 GCF_021869965.1 Rhincodon typus | reverse complement strand
GAGAAGGTGACCAAACAGGTGGATGAGGGTAAAGCGGTTGATGTGGTGTATATGGATTTCAGTAAAGCGTTTGATAAGGTTCCCCATGGTAGGCTATTGCAGAAAATACGGAGGCATGGGATTGAGGGTGATTTAGCGGTTTGGATCAGAAATTGGCCAGCTGTAAGAAGACAGAGGGTGGTGGTTGATGGGAAATGTTCATCCTGAAGTTCAGTTACTAGTGGTGTACCTCAAGGATCTGTTTTGGGGCCACTGCTGTTTGTCATTTATATAAATGACCTGGATGAGGGCGTAGAAGGATGGGTTAGTAAATTTGCGGATGACACCAAAGTCGGTGGAGTTGTGGATAGTGCGGAAGGATGTTGCAGGTTACAGAGGGACATAGATAAGCTGCAGAGCTGGGCTGGGAGGTGGCAAATGGAGTTTAATGCGGAAAAGTGTGAGGTGATTCACTTTGGAAGGAGTAACAGGAATACAGAGTACTGGGCTAATGGTAAGATTCTTGGTAGTGTGGATGAGCAGAAAGATCTCGTTGTCCATGTGCATAGATCACTGAAAGTTGCCACCCAGGTTGATAGCGTTGTTAAGAAGGCGTACAGTATGTTAGGTTTTATTGGTAGAGGGATTGAGTTTCGGAGCCATGAGGTCATGTTGCAGCTGTACAAAACTCTGGTGCAGCCGCACTTGGAGTATTGTGTACAGTTCTGGTCACCGCATTATAGGAAGGATGTGGAAGCATTGGA
>NW_025980855.1:3779-4780 GCF_021869965.1 Rhincodon typus | reverse complement strand
GTTCTTTACTCAGAGAGTAGTAAGGGCGTGGAATGCCCTGCCTGCAACAGTAGTAGACTCGCCAACTTTAAGGGTATTTAAGTGGTCATTGGATAAACATATGTATGATAATGGAATAGTTTAGGTGAGATGGGATTCAGATTGGTTTCACAGGCTGGCACAACATCGAGGGCTGAAGGGCCTGTACTGCGCTGTAATGTTCTATGTTCTACGTTGCCTGGGATGAAAAGTATCAGTTATGAAGGATAGGCTGAGTTTGTTTTATTTGGGAATACTGGAGCTGATGGAGGTCTACACAATTATGAGAGGCAGAGGTGCACAGATTTAACAGAGTTGGTAAAGGACATAAACGATAACTGGAGGAGGGTCATTTTGACAGCAGCGACCGATTGTGTTTGAGAGTTTGGCGGGCGCCGCGCCAAAGGAGGGAATTGAAAAGAGACAAAGTTGAAGGACGGCCCGGGCGCTGGCACAGGCACAACGGGCTGAATAGTCTCCTACGGTTTCAATGGTGATTGAATCGTTTAGTTGGCTGTAGGGGGGCTTTTAAAGTGCTGAAGATTTATTTATCAATTCAAACCTGTTGTATCTGTCTGCTGCCTGGAGCTGAGATTCCGCGGCAGCTGCGGCCTAACCGTGACTGAAGCCTGGGGCTGGAGTTTTACCGATTGTGGGCGCAATGCCTCAGCCCGGGCCTGAGGCGGGAGCCGATCGGTTTGTTCTCGTCGCCAGTTTAGAAAATGTGCGGAATCTGTCAAATTTGCTTAAAGCCGTTCATTTCCGAGACCAGGCGACGGTCTTCGCCTCCGCTAACGGCATCAGGGTGACGGCTGAGGCCGCCAAGAGCGTTCAGGGGAACGCGTTCATCCAGGTACCGGCACCCGGGGGGCGCGGTGTGTGAGGTGGGGGAGACCCGGGGGGTGTGTCAGGGCGGGGAGACCCAGGGGGAGTGTGAGAAGGGGAGACCCGGGGGTGGTGTGAGTGTGTGGATCCCACGGGAC
>NW_025980855.1:2146-3679 GCF_021869965.1 Rhincodon typus | reverse complement strand
TGGGCGGGGAATGCCAGGGGAGGGTGTGAGGGGGGGATTGGGGGTTGGGGGGGTTAGTGTGAGGGGGGATCAGGGAAGGGGGTGTGAGTGGGGATTGAGGGATACAATGCGGGGTAGTGGGGGAAGGAGAATTCTGGAGTTTGGGGGCCGTGGGACGATACTGGGGGAGGAGGTAAAGATGCCAAGGGCTTTGGACGGAGGAAGGGGGAAAGAGAAGATACCGGGAACGGGGAGGGGGAAGGAAAGGAGTTGTGGGGAGTTTGGGGCTGAGTCTGGGGTCTGGAAAGAGATTCTGTGGAATTTTTTGCAATTGTATAGGAATGACTTGGATGTGGGAAGTGATTGTACTATCGACAAGATTTTGGATGATACAAAAATAATTTGGAAAGTTAAGAGATGAAGATAACAAAGAGTCTACAGAGGAACAGTCAGTGGAAAATTGAGAAATTTGTAAGGAGATCTCAGTTATCAGTAAGAATAATAGGGCTGTAACTGGAAGGGAATTTAACTTTCCAGACATGGATTGTGACTGCCATGTTAAGGGCTTGGACAGAGAGGAATTTGTTAAGTGTATACAAGAAAGTTTTCTTATTCGGTATGTGGATGTACCTACTAGAGAAAAGGCAAATGTGTCCTTCTGCTGGAAAATAAGGCAGGGCAAGTGACTGTGGTATCAGTGGGGGAGCAGTTAGGGTAAGAAAGCTAGCATAAAGGCACTTTATCCTGAATGCTCGTAGCATTCGTAACAAAGTTGATGAGTTAACGGCACAAATCATCGCGAATGAATATGATTTGGTAGCCATTACGGAGACATGGTTACAGGATGGTCACGACTGGGAGTTAAATATCCAAGGATACCAGACTATTCGGAAGGACAGACAGGAAGGTAAGGGAGGTGGTGTAGCTCTGATATTCAAGGACGCCATCAGGGCGGTGCTGAGAGATGATATAGGTTCTATGGAGAATGAGGTTGAATCCATTTGGATGGAAATTAGAAATTCTAAGAGGAAAAAGTCACTGATAGGTGTAGTCTATAGGCCACCAAATAATAACATCACATTGGGGCGGGCAATAAACAAAGAAATAACTAATGCCTGTAAAAATGGTACAGCAATTATCATGGGGGATTTTAACCTACATGTAGATTGGTCGAACCAGCTCGGTCAGGGTAGCCTTGAGGAGGAGTTCGTTGAGTGTATCCGTGATAGTTTTCTTGAACAGTATGTAATGGAACCAACGCGGGAGCAAGCTATTCTAGATCTGGTCCTGTGTAATGAGACAGGAATAATTAATGACCTCATAGTTAGGGATCCTCTTGGAAGGAGTGATCACAGTATGGTTGAATTTAGAATACAGATGGAGAGTGTGAAGATAAAATCCAATACCAGGGTCCTGTGCTTGAACAAGGGGAACTACAATAGAATGAGGGAGGACTTGGCTAAAGTAAACTGGAAACAAAGATTTTATGGTGGGACAGTTGACGAGCAGTGGAGGACTTTCAAAGCAATCTTTCAAAGTGCTCAGCAAAAGTAT
>NW_025980855.1:0-2136 GCF_021869965.1 Rhincodon typus | reverse complement strand
TTAGGAGAGCTGTAAGGGGGCATGAGAAAACCTTGGCAGGTAGGATCAAGGAAAACTCCAAGCCTTTTTACACGTACGTGAGGAATAAGAGAATGACCAGAGAAAGGGTAGGGCCGATCAAGGAATGTAAACGGAGCCTAAAGAGATAGGAGAGGTCCTTAATGAATACGTTTCTTCCGTATTCACAACTCAGAGGGACCTAGTTGTAGAGGAGGACAGTGTGAAACAGGCTGGTCGGCTAGAGGAGGTCGATGTTAGTAAGGAAGATGTGCTAGGAATTTTGAGGAAGTTGAAGATAGGTAAGTCCCTCGGGCCTGATGGGATTTATCCAAGGATTCTATGGGAAGCGAGGGAAGAGATCGCAGGGCCTTTGGCGATGATCTTTTTGTCCTCACTGTCCACGGGTATAGTGCCGGAAGATTGGAGAGAGGCAAACGTCATTCCCTTGTTCAAAAATAGAAATAGGGATAACCCCAGAAATTACAGGCCAGTTAGTCTTACGTCAGTGGTGGGCAAATTATTGGAAAGGGCTCTGAGAGATAGGATTTATGATCACTTGGATCATACAGTTTGATTTGTAAAACTCAGCATGGATTTGTGAGGGGTAGATCATGCCTCACAAACCTTATTCGAATTCTTTGAAGAGGTGACCAAACATGTGGATGAAGGTAGAGCAGTGGATGTGGTATACATGGATTTAAGTAAGGCGTATGATAAGGTTCCCCATGGTAGGCTCATGCAGAAGGTACAGAGGCATGGGATAGGAGGAAATGTGGCAGATTGGATTCAGAATTGGCTGACCCTTAGAAGACAAAGGGTGGTAGTGGACGGAAAATATTCAACATGGTGCTCAGTTAAGAGTGGTGTACCACAAGGATCTGTTCTGGGTCCTCTTCTATTTGTGATTTTTGTAAATGATTTGGATGAAGGAGTGGAAGGGTGGATTAGCAAGTTCGCGGACGATACGAAGGTGGGTCGCACTGTGGACAGTGCGGAGGGTGTTTTAGGTTACAAAGGGACATTGATAGGATGCAGAGCTGGGCTGAGAAGTGGCAGATGGAGTTTAACCCTGAAACGTGTGAGTTGATTCATCTTGGAAGGACAAACTTGAAAGCAGAATACAGGGTTAAAGGAAAGATTCTTGGCAGTGTGGAGGAGCAGAGGGATCTTGGGGTTCATGTTCACAGTTCCCTGAAAGCTGCCACCCAGGTGGATAGAGTTGTTAAGAAGGCGTATGGTGTGTTAGCTTTCATGAATAGAGGGATTGAGTTCAAGAGCCATGAAGTTATGCTCCAGATATTCAAAAGCCTGTTTCGGCCACATCTGGAGTATTGTGTCCAGTTCTGGTCGCCTCATTACAGGAAAGATGTGGAGGCATTGGAAAAGGTGCAGAGGAGATTTACCAGGATGTTGCCTGGAATGGAGGGAAGATCTTACGAGGAAAGGTTGAGAGAGCCAGGGCATTTTTCTTTAGAATGACGAAGGATGAGAGGTGACTTGATAGAGGTGTACAAAATGATCAGAGGTGTAGATAGAGTGGACAGCTAGAGACGTTTTCCTCGGGTGGAGGTAACTATTACGAGGGGGCATAATTTTAAAGTGAGTGGAGGTAGATATAGGGGAGATGTCAGAGGTAGGTTCTTTACTCAGAGAGCGTTAGGGGCGTGGACTGCATTGCCGAAGAGGATAGTGGAGTCGGCCTCATTAGGGGCATTAAAGCGGCTATTAGATAGGCACATGGATGACAGTATAAGGTAGGGGTGGAGGTTAGACAGACCTTAGGTTTAGGGTAAAAGTTCGGCACAACATTGTGGGCTGAAAAGCCTGTACTGTGCTGTACTGTTCTATGTTCTATGGTAATGGCTGTGTGTTTGGAAGGTGCTGGCTAAGGAGCTTTAGTGAGTTACTCCATTGCATAGTGTGAACAATACACACTGCTGTCATTGTGTTTCGGTGCTGCAGAGAATGGATGTTTGTGGATGTGGTGCAAACAAGTAGGCTGCTTTGTTCTGGATGGTGTAAAACTTTTTGAGTGTTATTGGAGTTGGACTCCTCCAAGTAAGTGGGAGTATTAGAAGGGTAAGTCGTCCCTCACAAACCTTATTGAGTTCTTTGAGAAGGTGACCAAACAGGTGG